>NC_133493.1:14199375-14230744 GCF_025370935.1 Choristoneura fumiferana
TTGTTATAGCCTATAATTGAATAAAGATATTTTGACTTTGACTTTGACTTTGACTTTGAATGCATCCATTATATGCTAGTTAGGTAACAATACACCGAAATAAGCCAAAGTAAACATAAAACCAAATATAAGTGAAATCCATTTACTGAAGAAATGGATGTTCTAAGAAACACCGGCGCAGAGTTCTCATGGTTATTATTTGCTCGGCGTATTTATATATTACGGTTGCGGGCAAACATGGGAGGCTAGTGTTTGCAAATACGCGGCCCACATCTTACGGCGTATATGACTTAGCTCAAATATAAGTTAGTATAAGAACTACATGTGTACTCGTAGATACTTGTATGGCTGTTACGCTCGCTCCCGACG
This sequence comes from Choristoneura fumiferana, assembly GCF_025370935.1. Taxonomy (NCBI): domain Eukaryota; kingdom Metazoa; phylum Arthropoda; class Insecta; order Lepidoptera; family Tortricidae; genus Choristoneura; species Choristoneura fumiferana. Next base: position 14,199,745 of record NC_133493.1, read on the forward strand.
AATGGAATATGGCTCGTTCTCTTTCACGTATGAATTTCGATTTCTTTAATTAATTAAATACAGAGACTCTTTATTGAAATGATTTTTTTAATAAATTCACAAATAAATAAATAGAACAAATTAAATTAAAATGTAATTAAATCAAAGCCCAGGTTCGCACCTCTGTAATATTGACGAAGAAATGCGGCCACACACGCTATGTTATACCGATGACGGGCATAACCAATTTCATATTTAAAATTTTTGCTTGCGCAAGCAAGGAGTCCAGTAGGGCTACTACGAAACTCGAAACTCGAAGTTCGTATCGTACCGTTCCTTTCGCTCTCGTATAAATAGTATAAGTGTCAGAGGGACCACATGACACGAACTTCGAGTTTCGAGTTTCGTAGTAGCCCTGGGGCCTACCATGATCTTTTCATAAACGATCCAGACGCAGAGTAGTTCAATTTAGGCACCTAAACTGAATCGTCGAAATTGGTACCACGACGTTTATTTCTCAGAGCTGAGTCTCAATGGTTTACAAGTGAATGAAAGACCGATATTGTCTCTGGTCCGAAACTGAAACGCTAAGTCGCGAAAGGGATACCGCTATATGCAAACCAAATATTGTATACTTAAACCTCTTTATTTTGGAAACCATAACTCTTTATAAGTATTATGTCATTCCGTGTTCTTAGTAACCGTTGTGTTGATTACAAATAAAATGTTCACGCTGTCACTAATCCACGAGTCTCTTTTCTTACTGAAAATTAGTTTTATGAATGAGGAATTAAGAAGCACAATGTTATAAACTTGAATAAAAGTTGAAAAGTTCTTGAAATTCATTAGTTGAAAAAAAGCGATCCAAAAGAATTGACAGAATGAGTAACCTATACTGAATCGCTAAATTTGACAATTCCCACTCAAGTTAAGCGTCATGGTACGAAAACCGCTTGAAGTGAGTGAATGAAAATGTCTGTATCGCTGTCGCTGAACCGTGCTTGAACTGAATCGCAAAAGTAACGTCGTGGTACGAAATAGCGATGCAGTTCAGTTTAGAGCCTAAACTGAATCGTAATAAGAGAGCATGGTAGGCCCCTGCTGTCATGCACAGTCCAGTTATGCTTGTACAAATGAACTGCGCAGGCATAATCCTCGGTTATATATATTACTCAAAAGAATATAAGGGCCACTTGAATTTCACCGGTAAAATGAAATCAAAATATGTTTTCTTTTTTAATTGAAACCATTTAATTGAATGAAAAGCATTTGTACTGTGTTATGTTCTATTAATAAAACCACTTTTAGACAAGGAATGTCATGAAGAATTATATTTATTAGTATGGATTTTCTTTCACCCATATCACGTAACCCTTATTTTCTTTTGAGCAGTATATAACCTAGCGTGTGTGGTCAGCTTAACGGTGTGGGAACTACGGCGATTGCTTCGTATAACATAAAGCCGGATCCACAATTTATCTGTCGTGTTGTGTTGTGATGCTCTCTAGCCTTCTCACTCTATAGCTTTGATGCGACACAACACAAGCCGTCACAACACGTTGCATCAGATAAATGTGAACGCAACCATAAAAATGTATGAAACGACACTGTCACGATAGAACGCGACAAATAGATGTGTTTTTTTTTATTCAACTGGATGGCAAACGAGCAAGTAGGTCTCCTGATGATTAGAGATCACCACCGCCTATAGACACCTGCAACACCAGGGGGATTGCAGATGCGTTGCCAACCTAGAGGTCTAAGATGGGATACCTCAAGTGCCAGTAATTTCACCGGCTGTCTTACTCTCCACGCCGAAACACAACAGTGCAAGCACTGCTGTTTCACGGCAGGATTAGCGAGCAAGATGGTGGTAGCCATCCGGGCGGACCTTGCACAAGGTCCTACCACCTGCAGTGCGACTTAACCCTACATTCATTTTAGTATTCTTGCGAGAAAACGCTGCCAGTCTTTTGAGCATTAGCCACGGGGCCTTTTCTAGATTTAATTTAATTTTAAGTAACTAGTTTTAATTTTAGTTTACATTTAATTATTCGAATTCTTCTTTGTTGTTTCTTTAACATATAACATTCTTAAATAATAATAAACCTAAATTGTGTAAGATTATAGGTACTTAAATGAATGAAAATTAAAAACAGATCCTATTTAATCTTTCAAACTTTTAACCGATGATTAAACACAAACAAACCCTTAGCATTTATATTTAAACGGAATAAAATCTTTTAAAATCCAAAATTCCAACCTCCGCACAAACATTTCCCGCCATACAAAAGGTCGTAAGTGCCATCAAATGCCAATCGACTAACGTCGTTTAATATTTTTTATCCACCTATAAAAAATCCTAAGTGCCATCAAATTTCAATCCACATACGCTATTTTGTGTTTTATAAAGAAAATCGTAAGTGCCATCGAGTTATATTGACATACGCCATTTTATACCGTGTTTCGGGTGTTCGCGCGACTCCGCGAGATTCCAGCGCCTGCGCAGGTCGGGTGCAAACGTTGACTTTAGTTTTTTAGCTCTTGCTTTTGAGGTAAATGTCACGTTTTGTGTCGACCACAGATAAGTAATAATTTAAAGGGGCAGAAATTAAACTCGGTCTGAAAACGAGGACCGCATGTGGCTTATAGCCACATATTTCTCTAAATTACAATAAGGTACACAGGCTGTACGCATGCCTGACTGAAAATGCCGTATACTAGTAATGCCGCTGAATGCTGTAACTGAAAACCTTTAGGGTACTTCCAGTTGTTCTGGAAACTTGAAATTTGGTTTGGAGGTATTTTTTTATAAGTATCACAACCAATAATAAAAGTATGAACATCTTATTTTCTTTGTCTGTGTATGTAAGTGACCATTTAAAATTTATCCCACGACGCGCTCATTTTATCTTTCTTCTTTCTTACTTATCCTTATTTATTTTACGTAGGAGAGGGCCTCTGCTAACACTGGATATTCGTAAATAATCTACAAAGTTTACAAACCTCGTAACTGACCAGTTTTTTTGAATAGCTGCACTTTTGTTTATAGTTAAGATGTAATATTATTGTAGGTGTATAGTATTTAGTTAACTCTTACAAAAAAAGATTTCCTATTCTATTCTCATTAATAGGCAATTTAGGGGAAAAATAAGTGAAGAGAGTGAATAGATCTTGTGAGGGTTACTTGGACTCGTTTACTGATCTCTCGAACTACCACTAACCAGAACTGAACTCCCTACATCATGTACATGCTAGCTTATGTACTAGAATATTTCTAACTGAGCACTGAGATGGCGGCGTGGTTTATCTGGATCGATCGCGCGTGAGATAGATATCACGCATTCCAAATAAATCAACACGATCCAGATAAGTCATGTGCCAGCCATGGCACAGCCAAAATACCACAAACGGGACTTATCACGCCAACACACACGAGTAATATTTACCTCGACGTTTCGGCAACATAACATAGGCCGTAGTCACGAGTAGACTGAGGTCTTCAGTGACTTTGTGGTATTCTGACTATGAGTGAAAATCAGGAAAGTTTAAAACGTTATATTCTCATTAAGTTTCCTTTCCTACCAGGTGATCATAATTAAAGTTACAGTTCCATTTCCCTCCTTAATTTCTATGAATGAAGTCTGACCATTAACACCAGAAGCTAAATCAGTAATGTGGTAAGTTGATAGCTGTTAACGATTCATTTGACGATAGAGCGGCAGTTTTCACGGACGCTGTGACATACGGACAGACAGATGAGGCAACAGAGTGCCGCAAGACGGCCTTTGCTGTGACCCCAATTGGATCAACACGATTTTTAGGACTTTGTATTTTTATTTGTATGACTTTATTGTACATAAAACACATAAAAAATGGTGGTGGTGGTTTTGTTTGCAAAGCATTTTTTGCGTGTTATATTATATAAAATGGGTCTGGATTTGATTTTTGTCTAAGTTGATCTGCTAGATGACTAATTGTAGGTACACATAATATAAATTATGTAAAAGTTTGTGAGTGTGTGTTATACTAGTGGATGCCGATTCAGCTTAAATTTAAAAACAGGCGCATTGTAACGTCCAACAAACAGACGGGCAATTTAACCTTTTGCGTCGAGCGACAACGTTTAGTGAAAATTTTAGTCATGTTGACAACATAAAGGTGAACCTGCCTACTTCTGTTAGACCTGTAAAAGAAAGGAATTGGTGTAACAAGGTCCTGCAGATCTGATACCCTGAATTGTAACTTTTAGAAAAAAAATATGCAAACTACTTTTATTTAGACTATTGAATTTTTCCCTGCGCTAATGAGCCTCTTCTGTTATATGTGGTTGTAAAACTTCGCATCTCAACAAAACGACGTATCAAAATAAACAAAATTGAATACATTGCAGTATAACTCCTCCAAAACTGTAGAGCATGTAGAGAGAGCGAGAGAGAGGATCGTTGCAAGTGGAAACAAATATACTACGCCTACTCCTTCATTGGGAAAGAGGTGTGATTCTATGTATGTATGTAAAACAGAATATCCCGAATATTTCAAAATCCCCAAAACTATTTTAGGGGTGAAACTACTGGTTAGATAAACTTTAATGATTAATGAACTAAAAGAATTTCCTTGCTCACCCGCGACCCTACGATAGCTAAGCTTATGCAAAATATGCGTGTTCATGCAGTTCCTCCACCTCCACACTGTAAGAACACACCACACACTACACTGACGCGTTTCGAACTCAACCAGAGCTCATCTTCAGAGTGACACAACCGTACACCATGCTACCAGTTGTTAGACAAGAAGAAGAAGAGTTGTTGTCAGTGTAGTGTGGTGGTGGTGATAGACGGGTTTGTGTGATTTTTGTGTATTCTTACAGTGTGGAGGTGGAGGAACTGCATGAACACGCATATTTTGCATAAGCTTAGCTATCGTAAGGTCGCGGGTGAGCAAGGAAATTCTTTTAGTTCATTGATATGGACCTCCGCAAAGTAACGCCTGATGCAATAAATTATTTAATGATTATTTATCTGTACAGATTTATTTATACAGATTACGTTGTCTGTTATTATTTTTAAACTTTATGTAATTGAATACGTATCCCATCTTGTTGCTTATACTTTACTTGAGCTGTTCTCCGTTTACCGCGTCAGTATGTCACGAGTGTTAACGAATTACAAATATTAGTCTCCAAACGACACAAATTAAGACTAATTCTAAACGCAAAGTGACTTAAACAGAAACTAAGTGCTTCTACAAGCCATATAGCGGTAACTTTACGAGCAAGAACTTGTATTACTGGCTAATTTGTAAGTTCTAAGCGCTAAGAAGGAGCAATTGTCGCCAATACTATATCAATAAAGACATTGTTAGTTATGTGATTGTATTCTGTTTGTCTGAGTGTTAAGTTAAACATGGTAAATAGATCATCGTATTTACTTTGTTATTGATTACCAGCGCAGATGTTTTATCATATTAGTTAAAACAAGGATCAGTAACTTTCAAATCAATTGTTAAACCTTCATGTTTATATTTTAATATAAACACCCTGGCTAGTTTTTGATGTGTGTGTATTTTGTATTTTGATTTGAATATTGTTCTATCATTCCGTTTTGTCTGCTGTTATCACTTCTGTCGTGTGTCGTTTACTGTAAACAAGATTATGCTTGTTTTATTTACCCTGCCACTCTCGTTTCTTTAATTTCAATAATAATACTAGCTTCGCGCGTTTATTCGAGCCATTGCTAAATAGGTTGCCGATTCGCGGTCTCCACTCGAGAACCTTTCGGCCCCAACGACCATCTTCTTACACTTATCAAACAATATTTAATGTGTCTGAAAAACGCACAACTTAAATCACTCGAGTTAAAAACTTAAACAGACATTATAATGTAATATCATTGAGGTGCACTAAACTTTAGTGTATCTCTATGATATTGCAAGTTCCCAAGACGATCCCATAGAGCTTATGGGAACGGAAGCAATACCATGCCCTCGGTACCGCTCTGCTTTCAGAGCATGACATGAGTGCGTGTGAGCTAACTTTGGGGGCGGCAGACGTGAACTTGCCTTCGAAATCCAAAAGCTTAATGGTTACTTGACCTGAAATGTATATTTCAGAACCAAATTATTATTATTATTATTTTAAATTTATGACGGTGGAAGCATTCTACACTTCCACTGAACGTAGATATAGTTTAGATATAGTTAGTGTTTAGTATTGTAACTGTTCTGTCGATTTTTGTCCCTATACTATACCTACGTACATATGTAACTGCAATGCTTTTGCATTTTTTCCTACCGTTATTTAGTTTTAATAAATCAAATACAGAAGCCAGACGCGTTTGCTTTGAAAATCACTTGCAATCTAAAGTGAACCTTATCACCCTAAGAACATGGTCCATCGAACCAGGACTCTTGACAGTGACGAGAAAAAATATTTGGTTCTACAATAAATAGGTGTAATTTCGGTGAAATAACGTTAAATAGATATTAAAAAGTGTTTAAATTAATGAACAATAGTGTAACGAATGTGAATTACGGCAAAAGAACTGTAAGGATCGAGACAATTTGGTGCTTTTTTACTTAAACAAAGTCGTACTTTATTCCGTGTGATCAACGAACAAAAGACAAGGTGTATCGTGAAATCATAACGATAGTGTTGCGTTAATGTTAGAAAAATAGTAAGCCGCTGAGGTTTGGACAAAATTTGTTGGACAATTCCGTGTGGCGGGCGCTTGCTTACCCTACGTTAAAAAAGTAAAAAAGAGGCTGGAACTTTCTTATACAGACGTACTATTCTCGCTGTGTTTTAACCGTAAAAGACAAACTATTTTGCTATTGCAATGAATCAAACAGAAAAAAGTGTACTTATTCAAGAAGATAAGTTAGACAAGGTGAAAAAAGGGTATCTTAATTACAAGAAATCACCTAAGGAAAGAATTACGGTTAGTTACCTAAAAGGCAGAATGGATACATTGGAAAAGTATTGGAAGGAGTTTTCGCAAGTACATGAAACCTTAATTATATTGGTTCCAATGGATCAGCGTCAACTAAACAATTATTTTGCCGAAAACATGTTTGAAGACTTTGAGGAAACATATTACATGTACAAAGGCGAAATGATGTCCAAGTTAGAAAGTTTGGTGCCAGGAAAAAGTGAGTCTAAACCAATATCTACTTCAAACACATCTGGTAGTGAAGTTAAATTGCCACGAATTTCTCTTCAACCTTTTAATGGCAACTACACAGAATGGCAGTCCTTCCATGATTTATTTCTGGCATTGGTGCACAACAATGAGTCCTTACAAGATGTTCAAAAGCTACATTATTTAAAAGGCAGTTTAGTCGGAGAGGCGGAGGTGCTATTGCGTCAATTTTCAATCACCGCTGAAAATTATACAGAGGCTTGGTTAGTGCTGAAAAAACGCTATTCTAATAAAAGATACATAGCAAACTGTGTTTTCAAGAAATTCTTTACACAAAAGGTAATATCACAGGAATCAGCTACAGCCATAAGGCAACTATTAGACACTTCAGTGGAGTGTATGAGTGCACTAAAACAATTAGGGTTGCCTACGAATCACTGGGACGCGATTGTCAACTATTCAGTTGTATCGAAACTGGATACGAGTACCCATAAAGAGTGGGAAGAGTTAATAAGCAGAGATGAGACTGACGACTTACCTAGTTTTGATAGATTAAAATCATTTCTGGAAAATAGATTTCGCACTTTGGAGATGGTGGAACCTACAAACAAAAGCTATAAAACTGTTAAAACTAAAATGTTTCACGTTACTGCGCCGAAGGAATTGAAATGCACCTTCTGTAGCGAAGATCATTATATCTATCAGTGCAAACAGTTTTCCAAGCAGTCAATAGAAGACAGATACAATTTCGTCCAGAAAAATAATCTCTGTTTTAATTGTCTAATACCGAACCACACTGTATTCAAATGTAAACAAAGAACAACTTGTCAGATTTGCAAGAAAAGGCATCATTCGTTATTGCACCGAGATAAGAAACAAGCAAGTGAAGAAGCGCATACGTCTGGAGAAACAAATAACAACAAAGAGAAAATACAACAAACATTTGTCTCGGCGCACATGTCGAGCGTACCACAAATATTACAACCTGGTCAAAATATCCTGTTGGCGACAGCACTGGTGCACGTCATATCTGAGGCAGGGCAGTCACACGTGCTACGTGCTCTTCTGGACCAGGGGTCAGAGGCTTCCTTCGTCACCGCAAGGGCGGTGGAGTTGTTAGGTTTGAAGAAAACTAAGGTCAGCGGAGTAGTCTCTGGTGTTGGTGAGGACAATCAAATGTGTATAAAACATTTGGTAAAATTACACATTAAGTCAAGGTACGATATTTCCTATTCTCTTCATGTTAATGCTTATGTATTGAAGACGTTAACCCGTAGGCTTCCAGCTAGGGAAATCAGAGGTTTTGTATGGCCTCAGGTTAACGAAGTGAATTTAGCTGATCCTACTTTTAGCATTCCTGGGAAGATTGATATACTCCTAGGCGCAGACGTTTTTGGTGACATCATAGACGCAGGTTTAATGAGAGGACCAGGCAACGTTGTTGCCCAAAAAACACACCTGGGTTGGATTTTGTCTGGAGGCACTAATTCGTCATTTACTGCTTCACAGCACATCACTAGTCTGCATGTCACACGGCAAGTAGAAGAGGATAATAATCTACTGAAAAGGTTTTGGGAAGTGGAGTCAGAGCTATACAGTAAGCAGAGCATTTGGACAAAGGAAGAAGAAAAATGCGAGGAAATATATCAGCAAACAACAACAAGGGATGAAAACGGGAGGTATGTGGTACAGCTTCCTTTAAAGATGGACATTGCAGACACCGTGAAGGTGTGCGGAAACACCAAGCAGCTAGCTGTAAGTAGACTAGAACAACTGGAAAGGAGGTTCGCCAGGAATGAGCAGTTAAAAACTGAATACACCAAAGTTATACATGAGTACTTACAGTTAAATCACATGAAGAAGGTTGAAGTAGAAGATGAATGTAATGCTATCTATCTTGCGCATCATGCTGTAATCAGGCAGGATAAAGATACGTCTAGGGTGCGTATAGTGTTCGATGCCTCGGCGCGCGGCTCAAACGGATGCTCCTTAAACGAAAGCATGATGGTAGGGCCTACAATTCAACCAGATCTGCGAAGTCTGATATTTAGATGGCGATGTCATAAAATCTGTGTTATTGGCGATATAATCAAAATGTATCGTCAAGTAAGAATGAATGACGAACACACAGATTTGCAGCGCATAGTGTGGCGTGACGTTACAACTAAAAAAATTGAGAGTTATAAATTACTCACCGTAACGTTTGGGACATCAGCAGCGCCTCATCTTGCTGTACGAACTCTTCAACGCTTGGCAGATGATGAAGAAAAGAATTACCCTCGAGGAGCAGTGGTAATTAGAAATTCATTTTATATGGATGACCTTATGACAGGTCATGAAGATCTCAAGGAAATGAAGGCTATCTGTAAAGAAATTGACAAACTGTTGAAGTCTGGAGGTTTTGAAATGCAGAAATGGTCCAGCAACTCCGAAGAACTCCTGAAGGACCTGGCTGACAACTCGAAGACTCTGGAACCTGTAAGAGAAAAGAAAGAAATTAAGTTAGATAAAGTTATAAAAATACTAGGTCTTAGTTGGGATAGAAAAAACGATACCTTTCAAGTTTCAGTTAACTTACCAGCTACCAGGATACCTGTAACAAAAAGAGTGATTTTATCTGATGTCGCTAGTCTCTTCGACCCGTTTGGATGGCTCTCACCTGTCGTGATAACTGCTAAAATTATGATTCAGAAGTTATGGCTCAGTTGTCTTGGGTGGGATGACGAATTACCCTCCGAACTCGTCAATGAGTGGATGAACTTCCGAGATGAACTTCACGAGTTGCAAATCGTTGAAATTCCTCGTTGGATAAAGATGTCATCTCTCTGCAAAGAAGTGCAGCTCCATGGGTTCTCTGACGCTTCAACTCTTGCTCTTGGTGCGGTTGTTTACATAAGAGTTGTGGACGAGCACGACGAGGTTCATGTTACGATACTAGCTTCAAAAACAAAGGTAGCCCCACTTAAACAATTAACAGTCCCGAGGTTGGAGCTCTGTGCTGCGGTCTTATTGGCAAAGCTGTTGCACGAAATTTCAGGTTTGTTGAACATACCTATGAACAGAATTTTCGCTTGGACGGATTCGATGGTGGTTTTGTCCTGGCTACAATGTCAACCCAGTCGCTGGCAGCTGTTTGTGGGTAATAGGGTGTCTGAGATTATCCAAAATATAGATAATGACAGATGGAGACACGTTGTATCTGCTGACAACCCTGCGGACCTCGCCTCAAGAGGAATTAAGGCGAGTGAACTGGCAGATAGTGAGCTCTGGTGGACCGGACCCGCATGGCTGAAGGCTAAAAACAACGAAATTCCAAGACTCACATCAATACCTGACACAAAGATAGAGAGCAAGAAATCATTCCACACACTTATAAATGACACTCCCATTTGGGAGAGGTTTTCATCATTGCGAAGGATGAAAAGAGTAGTAGCACAGTGTAAGAGATTCTTAGATTATAAAAACAAAGACAAAAAAGGAGATATATTGACTGTGGCTGAATTAAATCACGTTGAAGAAAGCTGTGTGAGGTACTACCAGAAGTTAATATACAATCAAGAATTTGAAGATCTGAAAAAGAAAGGAAAGGTTAGGAACAAGAGTTCTTTGATCAAATTTACACCGTACTTAGATGAAAATAATTTGCTGAGAGTTGGAGGGAGATTGAGTAAAGCAGACTTACCTGAGAACGCTAAACACCCGATTATTATTCCCAGCAAACAGCATGTAACAAAACTAATAATAGCAGATGCACATACAAAAACCTTGCATGGTACGGTTCAGCAGGTAATGACATACATACGGACCAAGTACTGGGTAATAAGTCTCAAGTCAGCAGTTCGAGATTTCAATCGAAAATGTGTCGTGTGCATAAAGAATAACGCTCTAACGAAGCAGCAACTGATGGGCCAGTTACCCACAGCAAGGGTGACTCAGCAGCGAGCCTTCTATCACAGTGGAGTTGATTTTGCTGGCCCTGTGTATTTAAGAACATCCAAGGGCCGAGGTCACAAATCCACAAAGGGTTATATATGTTTATTTGTCTGCATGTGCACACGGGCTATCCACCTGGAAGCTGTGACTGATCTTACAGCACAAGCGTTCATTGCTGCATTTCGGAGATTTGTCGCAAGAAGAGGACATTGCGCACAGCTATGGAGTGACAATGGAACTAATTTCGTCGGGGGAAATAAGGAATTAAGACTACTGTGGTCCAGGAGCAGTAATGGCGTGGCTAAAGAGATAGCTGCGCTTTTAGCCAACGATGGTACGACGTGGCATTTTGTGCCTCCAAAATCAGCAAACTGGGGAGGCCTGTGGGAGAGTGGGGTCCGCTCGGCGAAGCGCCATCTGGTGAGAGTAAATGGTTCCACGAAACTAACATATGAGGAAATGTCAACGTTGCTGGCACAAGTTGAAGCGTGCCTAAATTCACGTCCTATCTGTCAATTAGATGAAACTTTAGACACACTAAACCCTCTTACGCCAGGACATTTTCTTGTGGGCGAGCCTATAATTAACGTTCCCGATGTAAATTATGAAACAAAAAATATAAATTTATTAACTCGGTGGCAACTTGTACAAACACAAATGCAAGATTTTTGGAGAAAATGGCATACCGAATATTTAAATACACTCCAACAGAAACAAAAGTGGTATAAAGTAGTGCCGTCACCCTGTATAGGAGATATTGTAATTATAAAAGAAGAAGACTTACCTCCAGCTAAGTGGTTGTTGGGAAAAATAACGACGTTGCATCCCGGACCCGATAAGTTAGTACGTGTCGTAACAGTGCAATGTAAGGGTGATCACGTTTTAAAAAGACCGCTGTCAAAATTAATATTGCTACCAAAAACGGCAGACTAGCTAATTACGTCTGCAGCGTAAATACCTACTGAGCTATGGTGGGCGGTTTAGTTACATTCATTTCGTAACTTTAATAATGAAATAAAAATATGAAGCTGGCCTACTGTAGTTGTTACCTATTCAATACATAAGCACAATGTCACTGCAATGATTAATTATACTTACCTACCTAACTTTGCGCAAAATACCATTGCAGATAATCATTATACCATTAAACGTAAACCTTAATCTATTCATGCTCATTGTCATTATACAATTTACCTACTGATTGTATTGTAAACTCTTTATTGTACATAAATACACATTAAATTAACAAATGAAATAATAATGAGAAGTACAAAGGCGAACTTATCCCTTAAAGGGATCTCTTCCAGTTAACCTTCCCTAATCCTATGCAATTTACATAACTAAATAAACTTGAACAAAAAAGGGAAGCTACTTATACTTTTTTATTTAAATTGTGTTGTTATGTTATTTTGTACCTAAATAGACAATTGAGTTCATATTTTGTACTCGGTGTCTTAGAAGGTTGTAACCTTGAAAACCGAAAATTGTGTATTTTTTACTAAAGTAATAGGTGATAGTTTTAGTTAACTTATTTGTCTTGAGTCTCGATGTTTTGTTTACATACTCGCCTGTATTCATATTGTTTGTAACTTACCTGTACAGTCATCTTAAAATAAATGACGTCTAGTTCCTAAGTTCTAATACATTTTCACAGTCATCCATAAAAACAAACCGCTACTTTATTTTACACTTCTACAGTCCATTAAAGTCAAATTTATAGAAAACAATGTTTTGTTGTTATGGCTGACATTCTGTTTAGAAAATAAGTTCATTTACTGAGTAAATAGATATAGTTAAGCATTCTCTAAGTTTTATAGTAATACCCTACATTTGTTTGGAAATATCACTTTCGCGACGGTGCAAGCAGTATTATGAAGTTGCTCGCACATAGATCGAACAAATGTAAGTAATGCAGTTTGTTGAAGGATGCTCAAGCGTCGCTTGATTTGTTTTTATTGTTGTTGTGATCAATAAGTGAAATGAGTGAATTGTTTCATGATCTTTTGACCTATTAGTGTTGACTCTGAATGGTTGCAGTGTTTGTGTCCATCATATAGCTAGGATGAATCAGTTCAAGAAACAATTCACGTAAGTTTAGTTTGGATAAGATTCTTAGATATTTAAAAACTGTTGTTTTTGGTGGGCGGAATGTTCTGTCGATTTTTGTCCCTATACTATACCTACGTACATATGTAACTGCAATGCTTTTGCATTTTTTCCTACCGTTATTTAGTTTTAATAAATCAAATACAGAAGCCAGACGCGTTTGCTTTGAAAATCACTTGCAATCTAAAGTGAACCTTATCACCCTAAGAACAGTAACTAAGGGACCCCATACCCTATTTCTTTTATTATTATTTGTATTTTTTTTCTTAATTGTATAATATAGTTTTAAGTATTTATTTGTAATTATATTTTATGAAAAATGACTTTCTGGCAAGTTTCTTGCGGCGCATTCTTCTTGGCAATGATGGTCTTTCCGAAAGCGCTGGTAGTTTAAAAAAATGACGTGTAAAAGTGCCCATTGCGGCCTTTTACTGAATAAATCATTTGAATTTTTGAATTTGAATTTTTAAAGCTTTTGGTGTCTGTAGACCCTGACCCTCAACACTCAAGAGAGGATTTTCCCAAATATTCTTGGTAAACAGGTCCACAAGTTCGAACGTGCGGACACAATCTAAAGTTTTATAATGTTTAATAACAAACTCTACTGTTTTCCCGCCATCGTAGACATTCACGACCCCTTTTTATTCAAAACGCTATTCATTTTATACCGTCTATTGTTACGTCGACAAAGCTTCAATATTATAACCTCGTGTCACACTTTACATTGGCCATAAACTTGGTAGTTGGCGGTAAAAGCAAGAGGCGTTTGACCACCCATTCACTTTATGGCTCATAAAAGGTCTGTGACGTCAGTAACTTCGACTTCGGTAAGAAGGAAGCCATTTTCTGTTAAAGGATGACAGATTTTTGCGTTGAATTCAAAAATAACATCTTTTTAAAAACTTTTATTTAGTTTCACCAGTCTCGTTGTCTGTCTGTCTGTAATCAAATCTTGCAAGTCAAATTTGAACAACTTCCAGTAGTCAGATTGACTTGAAATTTGGAATACTTATGTAAATCGCGTGACAATACAATAATCTAGTAGTGACCTCTTGGTAGTCCAGCCAGAATCGTCTCCGCAGGACGGAACTCTTCAACGGTTAATAGCATTGATCTTGAAATTTGGTATGCAAATTTAGTTTGGGTGACAATGCAAGTACAGTCAACAAAAAATACAGTCAGCAAAAAAAGCTTGTATTAAAAGTGATTTTTATGGTTAAGTTATTCTTTTACAATTTAGAATACTAATCCCAATACGGGTTTGTATCTTTGCTTCCTAACACTCAACTGAAAATTATGTTTAATGCGGAGTTTGACCCTGAAAAGGGAACAGCATTGTTTTATCCCGGAAAATTATGTAGAACTAGGGTACCCGCGACTTCGCACGCGTACCTACACTATTCGATCTGGTAGTTACAGTTGAAATTCCGGGATTTTACAAAATTCCCCAGGGAAATCCCAAAATTTATTTATCCTGATCTTCATTGAAGTTGTGTTAAGAATAACTGTACAAAATTTCATGACTCTAAGCCCAGTGGTTGTTATTTTGAGATTTTATACCTATCCCGTGGGAATATCGAGATAAAAAGTAGCCTATATGTTATTCCAGATGTCCAGCTACCTACACACCAAATTTCATCCATATCCGTCCAGACGTTTTAGCGTGAAGGAGTACACACAGACACACAAATAGAATTCTTCGCAGGTTAAGTCGCGGGCAATAACTGTTAAGAAATAAATCTATTACTTTATACCTTTAGACAATGTTTTAAGCTCAGTTTTTACTCTTAATTACTAGCGCACCCGGGACTTTGTTTACCCGCTGTAGCCGAAACGTCGAGGTATTTTAGCAATATTAAAGTCATGATCAAGTCCCAGGAGTCCTATTAATTACGAAGTAAACTTTGTTTGTTTATTTCAATAAAGGGTATAATCTGTGGAATATACTCATAGATTACTACCGATGTCAGAAACACAGAAAGCTATTCTAGGGCTAGCTATCTTCATTTAGGGGCCGTTTCACCATCCACTGATTAGTGTTAACTGACGGTTAAATGTGATGCCGCCTCCGTCTATTCGAACAAAACAAATAGAGACGGCATCACATTTAAACGTCAGTTAACACAAATCAATGGATGCTGAAACAGCCCCTTAATTTACACTCAATGAACTAAAACAATTAATACTTAATTGTTTATGGACCTTCGCAAAGTAACGTCTGATGAAATAAATAATTTCCACTCCTTCTGTTGTTGTTTACGCCGGGAAAATGTAAACAACAGCTTAATATGCAGAAATAGCTTTTTTTAAGTGGAAAATAATCCAGTTGAAAATGCTTTGGGTAATTTTTAAGTATTTGTAAGAAATAAAATCATAATTTATAAAAATCAATCCGCACTGGGCCCGCGTGGGAACTATGGCCCAAGCCCTCTTGTTCTGAGATGAGGCCTGTGCCCAGCAGTGGGACGAATATAGGCTGGGATGATGATACAAATCAAAGCTAAATAGTTATTTATAAATGACATTTATGTAGATTATAATGTAATATTATATTGAAATAATAAATAAACTAAGCTAAACTTAGGGTTATTTATTTATTGCTTTATTATTTTGACTTTGTTAATAATTATTAGCTAATTTTATAATCTTATTAAATTACATTCATGTAAACCAATCAAAGAAAGTGCCATGTAAATACTAATTCTTGCATGTAAGTGCATACTGTAAAAATAACAAATTATGGGTATTATGCCCGAAATAAATGTCTTGAATTGAATTGAATTAAGCAATTAATTTTGTAAGCAATTATTTGGAACGAACTTGGAACGTCAGATAAAAATTATCAGAAAGAGTAACTTTGTCTTCGCAAAGTTGAAAACTATTCACGACAGTTTTCTTCGAGAATGTACACTAATGGCATTTAAAAGCCCAGATTTTATAGAAATTATTTTTAAGTTAAGTTTTTCACAGTATTATTTTTACTCAAACAGCTAACCCAATGACATTGTTTTGAAAAAAAAAAAACTTGAAGTTCCACCTCAGCTCAGTAACCGCGATCCAAGAATCGCAAATACAGAGTTGCTACATTCGTCACTTTCTTTTACTCCAAGTTAGTAAAAGACAGTATAACATTCTCAGGTTCTGTAATATTTATACGAGTTTGAAGGTTACCCAGGTAGCCAGTCCTGTGAAATATATCGGGCTAGTGCAACTTTTGGCTTGGAAGTGCGAAGTGCAGTCTCGCAGGGCTCAGTGCTAGGGCCACTTTTTTTCAACGGATGTAAATTGTAACGGTTGTGGTGTGTTTGTTTTGGTTTCAATTTTGATTTCGATAAAGCTTTTGATGGGGATTTTAAAAGGTCGGGTAGATTTTGAATCAAACGATCCCAGGTTTTGTATTAATAAAATACTACCTATAGTTGGTAAATTAGCTCTTTTACGTGCCTACTTATTTAACAGTGCTTTTGGAAAGACCATTATTGCCAAAAATATTATGCCGTAAGAAACATGCCACAAAGTCAATTTTAGTTAAAGTTACAATAAAGGAGTTAAGAATAAAGATCGCAGAAAGCTACTTTTTAAAGTCAAGGTCAAAATAATCTCTATGCAATTTAAGTTATAACAAGCACTAAATGAACATTGAACAATATGCCACTGGTGCGAAAAATACCTCTGTTGAGAATAAATCGGCAAGAAACTCAAAAATGCATATTTAAACCTTTCGTCTGCCGTGTGACGAATCCGTCACAAGGCAGTCCGATGTTTTTTTATGGAAGTTACATGTGAGTAAAAGGGATGCATAACGGTCTCATCTGGCATATCGAAGGTTTTTGTTGGTTGTAGAAATCAAGCACAAACCATTCATCGTAGATAGCCTCGGGGAAGACCTATCTCATTAAAGGCTGCATCAGGTTGATATCAAAAATCAAAACGTCGAAGTAACGCAAAGGGCACTTTTACTTTTTTTGAGACTACGCTCTTTTAGAAAAACCTACTACCAAGACGAATATGCCGCAAAAAAATTGGCAGTTTTTTTGCCACAAACATTCAACTAAGAGTCACTTAACCCTTTTCTAGACATAGTGCATATAGCGCCCTATGCGGTATGCCTATTGCTAAGTTTATAATACCTATGGTATAACATCTATAGAAGTCGTCAAAAATATTATTCGTATTTAAATGAATCCCTCATAGGTTAACTACATATAAACTGTGATCCATTTTGTGGTAGCGTATCTAAATTCGCGAGCCTGCACACTTAACACAAGCAAACATAAGTAGATATAAAGGATACTACATTATAAGAATAATAGTTTTAAATACAATTTTGTATTATAAATACGAAGAATAAGATTATTTTGTTACTAATAATGCTATGGACAATAAGGATCCCTATCCTATATTATGGGGTCTGAAATAAATAAAATATATATCAATAACTGTTGTGTGGAAGAGGTATACACGAAGCCTAAGTGTATGTAACACCATAATATGTATGTATGTGCAAATGATGTAATATCCAGTTTGTACATGTCTGATACGACTCTATTCATAATGCCGGTAGGACGTGTTAGATATTTTTGCACGCTCCGCTGTGGCAGATATTAATGCAGGTGACTGTACACCAAATAAAAAATACTATATGGTTATGGAACCCTTTCATCATCTTTACATGTAGTTTTGACAGAGAAGTATGACGCTCCTTGGTTGATACGTCTTAGAAATGTAAAGTCTACTGGATATGAAGATGGTAAAACTGACCTGCACTCGGCTTTCGGTTAGGCCGATCCTCATCGCGATCTCCTCGCGCATGAAGATGTCAGGGTAGTGGGTCTTGGAGAAACATCGCTCCAATTCGTTCAGTTGAGCCGGGGTGAACCTGCCGGAGAAAAAAAACTGTATTTACTTATCGAAAATACAAACTGAGACAACGATACACAGAAGAACCAGAAAAAGAGACCAACGCTGGGAATCGAACCCGGGTCCTCAGCATTCCGTGCTGCGTGCTATAACCCCTGCACCACCGTTGAACAGGAGTCTAGACACACATTTCTCCTATGCACACATAACTGAGGTTGGTTTTTTTCCCTACTACGTTCTTTATTTGTACTTGCTTTAAAAGTTTAAATTCAAATCATTTATTCAGTAAATAGACCGCAATGGGCACTTTTACACGTCATTTTTTAAACTACCAGCGCTTTCGGAAAGACCATCATTGCCAAGAAGAATGCGCCGCAAGAAACTTGGCAGAAAGTCTTTTTTTTTCAAAATACAATAATTACAAATAAAATACTTAAAACTACAGTATAAAATTAAAGAAGCAATTACAAAAAATTAAAATAATAATACAGGGATGTATGGGGTCCCTTAGTTACTAAACTAAACACTAACTATATTGTTCAGTGGAAGTATAGTATGCTTCCAAGTCCTAAAAAATTCATAAATAAAAGTTTACGCATACCTTCCGAGGAAAGCTATGTCGGGTTCTCTCACTAATTAACCTGAATTTATATTTATTTTATAATATGAGATTTTTTTATGTGAAATGCAATTCTATGAAATTGTTGTCCCTAAACCACGTACAACCTCATAATTCGTTGCCCCTCCAGCAGGCTGGTGTAATGCCGAGTAATTCAAATATGCAAGCAATTTTTTTATTTAATCAAATATAATCTTCATTGTTTAATAAACCGAGTTGTAAAAATGTTTTTAAATATATTAAAAAACACGAAGATATAGACGTTTTAAATTATCAATTAGTTAAAGAGGTCCGTCATAGACTTTGACGTCATTATGCGACGACGGCCATAGAATGTTAATACTAAACATATTTTTTCTAGAAAGAGATGACAGACATGCAAAATCAAATCGCTCATATCATGTTTATCTTCCAACAGTCCAGTCCAGTTTTCCGACCTCTATGTCCAGCAGTGGACGTCTTTTGGCTGACATTAAGGATGATGATGACATTTTTATGGAATAGGGGGTAAACGAGCGAACGGATCACCTGATGGTAAGCGATTACCGTCGCCCATGGACACCTGCAACACTAGAGAAGAGTCACAAGTGCGTTGATGAGACGGCGTTACCTGGTCCGATGCCTCTTCTGCTTGGCGGGCTTGTCACTGTCGGAGGCGGAGGAGGGCATGCTGACCGGCACCGTCGACATGTGCTGCTGGTGGATGCCACCTGGAACACACCAGAGGGTCACAATCCCGCCGCATCTTAACATATACTCGTATACTATTCAGTTACCATGCCGTGGTGGCCGACTGGTTTGACCTATGGCCTCTCAAGCAGAGGATCGCGAGTTCAAACCCCGGCTCACACCTCTGAGTTTTTCAAAATTCATGTGCGGAATTACATTTGAAATTTACCACGAGCTTTACGGTGAAGGAAAACATCGCGAGGAAACCTGCACAACAAACCTGCGAAGCAATTCAACGGTGTGTGTGAAGTTCCCAATCCGCACTGTTCCCATTCTGAAAGGAGGCCTGTGCCCTGCAGTGGGACGTATATAAGCTGGGAAGGATGGATGGATTCAGTTACCATATATATTCAGTTAACATATATTCGTATACTATTCAGTTTTTTTATGTATTTTATGTCTTTTTGTTTTGTATAATTTGAATTTTACAGCGCATTGGTGTTTAACTTTTTTTTTTCTTATTTAAGAGTTACACTCTTGTTGGTGTAGGCGATGAATGACTCTCCACTTCTCTCTATCTCTTAACATATAACATATACAAGGTGTTAATTAAATAACTGAAAACCAGAAATTAGTTTGCTCAGAATTAAGAGTAGAATCGATTACACTATGTTTTAGATCAGGTTGGGTTTGTGTTTTAAAATCCCTTTTTTACTGTGCCTAGCCTAGTCTAAAGATTACGAATGCAACATGCGCCAATTAAACTTTTAGCGGGGTTACATACTATTGAAGCCGTGGTGGCCTAGTGGTTTGACCTATCGCCTCTCAAACAGAGGGTCGTGGGTTCAAATCCCGGCTCGCACCTCTGAGTTTTTCGAAATTCATGTGCGGAATTATATTTGAAATTTACCACGAGCTTTGCGGTGAAGGAAAACATCGTGAGGAAACCTGCACAAACCTGCGAAGCAATTCAATGGTGCGTGTGAAGTTCCCAATCCGCACTGGGCCAGCGTGGGAACTATAGCCCAAGCCCTCTTGTTCTGAGAGGAGGCCTGTGCCCAGCAGTGGGACGTATATAGGCTGGGATGATGATGACATACTATTTAGATAATTTAATACTGGCCGTTTGTTGTCAGTTCTATTTTCTTCTATAAACGTCGAAGCGCAACTGACAAATGTAGACTTAGAAATCAAGTAGAATTACTGACTTAGCAAAACAAACGAATAATTTTTGAAATAATGAAAAAATATTTTTGGGGTTTCTAAAGTTACCTATTTAATTTAACACCTTGTATAGTTACTCTGTACGTGTGTTTGTCACCTGATTCCTCCTAAACAGATGGACCGATTCGGATGAAATTTTGTGTGCGTATGTCAATAGGTTCCTGGATGGTTTGAAAACACAATTAGACCGGGTAGGTGGCGCTACTGTCGGTATACTCGTATTATCATACTTATTGTAGTGCTACTTTTCCGGGCAGGACAATAAATGGTCTTCTCTTAATCACCAGTAGATTAGCTGGAAGAGATCTCTTCAGTTTTTACTTTTTCTGTGTACCGATATTTTTTAAGTCCAATAAAGCTCCGTTCCTACCAGAGATGTGCTGTGCGAGGATAGGTTGATGAAGCGATTCTATTGGTTCATGAAAAACACATTTCTCGCTACAAATCCACTCACACATCTTTGGTGGATTTGGTGTGGTGGAAAAGCAGCTTTAAGATTTTACATACTTACTCGTACATACACACAAACATATTTCATTTTCCGAATTCTGATGACGAAGTTAGGGAAATAAATTGAGGAGCTACATAATCAAAAAATTGACCCACATCACATGTAATGTTTCTTAATAGCTTATTTTTACAAGCTTTTATTTAGTTGTCTGTCTGTCTGTCTGTAATCAAATTTTGCAAGTTAAATTCGACCAACTTCCAGTAGTTGGATTGAATTGAAATTTGGTATACTTATGTAAATTGCGTGACAATACAATAATCTAGTAGTGACATCCTGGTAGTCCAGGATCGTCTCCGCAGGACGGAACTTTTCAACGGTTAATAGCATTGACTTGAAATTTGGTATGCAAATGTAGTTTGGGTGACAATGCAGTCAACAAAAAGTCAAAAATATAAACGAAAAAATGTGTGTTTGTATGTGTGTCCGTCTTTCACGTCGAAACGGCGCGACGGATCAACGTGATTTTTGCCATAGGGATAGCTTATGGGCTAGAGAGTGACATAGGCTTCTTTTAATCCCGAAAAAATGCACAGTTTCCGAGGGAAAAGCACGCAATAACCGAATTCCACGCGGGCGAAATTGCGGGCAAAAGCTAGTATACATAATATACAAATAAATTATTAATTCTAGTTGTCCTAATCGAACTGATTCCGAAGTAAGATTCACGGGCCATTGCGTAAGTGCGTAGTGCATTAATAAATGTATTTTCTTTCTTTCTTCTTTCTTTAAGTGATTTTATAGAAGATTAAGTATGATATTGCAACGGATGTGCGGTGGTCCGCATGTATGTTGACGACATTATGCAGTAACGTTACTTAAATTTTCAGCTACTATAAATTAAATAACACGAAGAGCAGATAGCCGTTGGGCCTGAAAAGTTCTCGAATAGAGACCGCAATCTTTGTACAATATGTTTTCAGGTTTCCAGCCCATTCCTTACTAAAACGTCAGTGTAAATCGTACCTTGCAAGTAATCAGGTTAGATGTGATTCGCGGTACAAACTCCCTACCACAAATTCTTGTGGCCCCCTACTACAATCTCTCCTCCTCTGTGACAATTTTTCTTTTCTTTTAGTTGCTATATTATGTAGGTACTGTACTCGTAGTATGTTCAAGCAGGGGCTGCGATCAACCACCACAGGGCCTTTCTGAAAATCAGCGCTGAGCTAACGAGCCCAGCACAAGCTGAGACTGGTACCCATTGCCAAACCTTTAGCAAACTACGGTATTTGTTCTTTTATTTATTTATTTTAAGTTTTTTGGCAATAAACATTTTTTTTTTTTTTTTTACTATTTACGATTAATGCGATTCATATAAACGCAACTCTAAAAACGTCTGCCCCTACTTTCTCTGGGCCACATTTTTCGAGTCCATTCCTTTCTAAGCCGTCAGTGTAAGCCGCACCTTGTAAGTGATCAGGTCTGATGTGGTTGGCGAGGTGCAGGCGGGCGCCGAGGGCATGGTGCCGCTCGAGCCCTGGCTTCAGATCGTGCTTCTCTTCTCCGCACGGCTCTTTGTGACCTGAAGAAGAACAAATTGAATCAGATTAAAAAAGTTGACCCGACTCCAAAAAAAATACGCACGCAAAAACGGCTAAAGGTTGTTATGAGAAACAAAATGATGAGATTCGTATTTATGCAACATATTAGTAAACCATACATGTGTTCACATACAGTCGCCATAAGATATTTCGAAGAGGCCAAGGTGGTCAAAAATATCGATACATGAACTCTAAGACCATAATAAATAGTACCTACAGTGCATGTGCCTATATGTTTTTGACCACCTATGCCGCTCCAAAATATCTAACGGGGACTGTACACCACAGAATAAATAATAGTACTACTGTACATTGCAAGTTAAATAAAAGCTTGTAACTTGTAATAAACTGATTTCGATTGCCGTGCCAAAGGTAAACCTTTCCGCTCAATGACTCACAAAATTAGGTAACGCATGAGGTCAGACCTCATATTTTTGTTACACAGTAGTTTTTACAGCTCCACACAATGGGTTCTGTTTGCGGTAGACATTAAAGACGGACACGGTTTTCCTAACATTCCAGTGAGTAATCAATTCTCTATCTAATTTTAGAAGTTTTTATGGCCGCTGAATCGTTTGTAAAATTATCATCATCATCATCTCAGCCTATGTACGAGTATTTCTGGGCCTCCTCTTAACATCAGAGGGCTGGGCCCGTAGTACCCACGCGGGCCTAGTGCGGATTGGGAAGTTCACACACTCCATTGAATTGCTTTCCAGGTTTATGCAGGTTGAATTTCGAAAAATTCAGAGGTGCAAGCCGGGGTGTAACCACGATTCTTTGTTTGAGGATATAGGTCACACCACTAGGCCACCACGGCTGAAAATTATATTTGCCACTTATTAAGTAAGATAGATATAAGAGTACTGACCTATTTTATATTCGTAGACAAACTATGATTCCTGTCTCAAAGAAAAATGCAAAAATTTCTGACATGGCTTAAAACATTTTTTCATATTTAATATTAATTGATTATTTTTGTATTTTTTTCTGTCTACTCTATTCTGACATTATGTTTAAATGATGAAATGTGAATAATTATGATTATTATTTAAAGCATGATTTGATTTTTGCCAATGTATTATGTATGTACGGTCAATACGGTATTTGACAACTCCTGAACTTGCCATATCTTAATACTATTATGAAAATATAGATATAGACAGTGTTCAGCGAAGTGAAAACTTAAATCGGTTGAAAATAGGATTTGTAGCGGTTTTTTGAAAAATCTATTTGTACTCGTACCTGTCTCTTTCTCAAACGCTTTTCTCTATGCAGCAAGTATGGCGGTACTGGCGTGTGACGTCACATGCCAGTATGTCTTACTCTGTCTAATCTTTAATTTTAAACCTTATAACTTTTATTTATTATTTATTAGCATTAAATTGCACCTAACAATACAATTTTACCTATAAGGTGTAGCTAAATATTTACATACATACATAAAGCATTCGTAATACAAATTAAAACATTTACATCACATGAAGTCATCATTATAAATCAGTAGTCATGTTTCATTATATAATACAATAAATACTTTGTTATTTGTAAAGGCAGCATAAAAATTGTTTCTCTACTCGATAACAGGCATTGTGAATTTTTAATTTATAAAACATATAAAAAAATCAAATACGGTATTGTGTTGATCCACACTGTTTTTTTTCTTTTATAGCGGCGTTTGTACCATGATTCGAGTAAATGAAACTTTGAGTTCGACTTTGACTTTGACTTTAAGGTTTTATTTGAACATCTCTGGCATAAATTCGCCACACTTCTGAACATAGCTCTCTTAACCCTTAAATTGGCACTGTGCATCACCGTGTACGTTAGTAAATAAAAAATCCTATCATCAATATATATATTTTTTGAAACTTTAATGACTAAAAACTACTAAATAATTTTATGATGAATGGTTGAAAAATATGTGACTTGGCAATAATTTCAAAATTAACGTCAGTGTCAAAAATAAGTTCAACGCGGCGTCGCATTCTAGTACCTAGGGAAATTTTTATTAAAAAATTTCAACTTTTTTCTATGCAAGTTATGCTTATTATGTTTTGTGTTTTATGAGAAAAGGCTAAAGTATACGAACAATTGGTTCTTTTGTGTACATTCAGCATCATAACAACGATAATCACTGTTAAATTAGAACGTACACCACGGTTACCGTCGCCAAGTTTGTGAAGAAGTACTTACATTCAACTACGGTAACCACCATGTACGTTGCCAACACAAGGTGAATTAACTTCGGTAACCACGGTGTACATTACCAAATTCCGTGTACATTTTTTTGATTTCAAATTAACGATTTTACGTCCCCTTGTTTATTTTAAATCTTTTTAAACAGTATGCTTTTCTTTCTTTGTCTGCAGTGCTTAACATAAAGTCGACCGCATAAGATTTAGCTTTAATTCCCGTAGAAAATGCATGTTATGATTGTGCTCTAATCCGGACGAGGAAATTAAACCGCACGCACCGCCACAATTCGATTCTGATGATAGCTCTGATGCACCTTCTCTAAACTCTTCTTTGGAACGTTTGAATTTGCTATTCTGCTTATTGGATGAGCATGAGGTTGATAAATATATATGTATGTATATCTAAAACCGATTGAATTCTGAAAGCATGCACGATGCTTCTTTCACCCATTAGAGAAAAAGTTCTGCCCTGGCCATCCACAGTTAATATGATGCTTTGCCCACATTAAACTCTATGCAATCCATAGCCACGCCATCTACACTTGCAAGTTTCGAACTCAACCAGAGCTCATCTTCAGAGCAACTCATATATGCCCCTTTTTTTCGCTGTTGGAAACACGAAATTGCTTTCGACAGTTCCACAATATATTTGATTTGGATAAGTACGAGTATTTAAGTAAATGTAAACAAACTTCAGTTGCTAGATTTGTTACTTTCAAGGATTTAAACATTTTACTTGTCTATCATTGTAATACTAACTAGACTAGTGTATTTCAATACAGATAGTATGTTTAGATAGTTTAATGGGAAATTTCAATATTTAAGACACCAATTGACGGTGTTTGTTTACATTTAGTTAAAATACCAATACCAAAATATACCAAAACCAAGTAAAAAATCATGTTTTTTTAAAAATAATTTAGTTTTTTTTTATATAAAAATTTACTGCCTCATTGGCAGCGGTAACCAGCGTGTACACAAAATAATGTTACTTTGTTCTTATAGAATTGGCAACGTGCATGGTGATGTACATAGATTTTCTGAAAAACCAATAATGCTAGATTTTTTTTTCATTTTTCTGTAGACCCTAAGACGGTATTAAATCAAGGTATGATACTGTATCACTTGTTTTGTATTTTTTTACTCTTGCCAATTTAAGGGTTAAGTCCAATAAACATATTATAAACAACTAGATTTTGTCCACGGCTTGCTCCTCGTGGAATTCGGTTATCGCGCGCTGTTCCGCCCTAACCCTTCGTGCATGAGTCCGGCTCGCACTTGGCGGTTTTTATTTCAAACTTACCACGGGATAGACACCTAGCCAATGTCAATTCTTACGGGAGTAAAACCGCGGGAGAAAACTATGTATAATTGGATCTTGTGTTTGTAGAAATGGTAAAAAAATCCAACCTGTCCTTTTGATAGTTACAGCAAATAGAAAGTTGCTCTATAATGACGATGGGCTGTTTGTAGTGGCTATTAAAATTGTTGAGTATTGACTACTGCGAGTTTTGGAAATTCAAAAGTTCCTAATGAATGGCGTGTTTTTTTTGTTCAATTAACTGGCTGTTATCGTGACTTTGTTTGTGATAAATCCATAAATAAGATAAAATAATGTTTTAAAATATTATAAAGATACTCTTCCTTTACATACGAGGTATTAATTAAATAACTGAAAATCTCAGACGCCCCAAAAATATTATTTAATTTTAAGTCAGTTGATTGCATTTATTTTTAAATACCATCATTATTTTAAAAGAGAATATGTTTTGCTTAGTCAGTAATTCTACTTTATTTCTAACTCTACACTTATAATTTGTACTTGTCAGTTGCGCTTTGACGTATTTAGAAGAAAATCACACATTGACAGCAAAACGGCCAGTATTAGGTTATCGAAATAGTATGCAACCTCGCTGAAATATTTAACTGGCGCACGTTGCAGTCGTAACTTTTAGACTGGGCGCAATAAAAAGAGGATTTTAAATAATTTAATTTATTCAATAATAATCATAAAAAAAAAGTGTAACATTACAGGTGAAAACCCAAGTCATTACAATTTTTCCACATTTAAAATACCAAACAAATTTCAAACAAAAATAAATTAAAATAGAATACAAAAAGAAAAAGACAATTCAAAATTAAATTACCAGTCACCTAATAACAATAATAATAAGAAGTATTATTATAAGATCACAGCAGTAGGTACTAAATAAGTATACGAAAAAATTATTAAGTATGACTAAAAAAAGCAAATGTGCCATAGTGCTATGCACAAATAGAACTCGACTGTTGAGTAAGGCTCTCGCACATCCTCATGCACTCCCTCTCGATTACCGTCACACAAAACACAAACACAACCTGATTTAAAACATAGTGTAATCGATTCTACTCTCGATTCTGAGCAAACTACTTTCTGGTTTTCAGTTATTTAATTAAAACCTTGTAGTCTAAGTTGACTTGTGGCTTCTCAAGCAGGAGATTAGGGTCGTGGGTTAGTTGCACGATATAATAGATAATTGCTTCACAGGTTTGTGCAGGTTTCTTTGCTTCCTTTGCTTTGCTCTTGGTAAATTGCATAATGTAATTTCGTAAATAAATTTCGAAAAACTCAGATGTGCCAGCCTAGATTTGATCCCTCGATCCTCGTAGAGGCCATAACTAAAACCAATAAACTACCATGACTTGCCTGTCTCTGACGACGGCATATTTTCAACCGATTTCAAAAAAGGAGGAGGTTCTCAATTCGTCTGTATGTTGTTTTTTTTGTGTTCTTGTCACGCGATAACTCCGCCAATTGTGGGCCGAATTTCCAAATATTTTTTTGTTCTAAAGGACATGCTTTCGAAGTGGTCCCATTGATACCAAGTCAGGATCTGATGACGGGATCTTAGAGAAATCGACGGCAACCCTCGAATTTTTAAAGCACACCTGCAGCGATTTTGGCATTTTTAACACCAAGTCAAGTATTTACAAACAGAAAGTATCATTTGGTGAACTGAACCCTGATAAAGAAGACCGTAGGTACGGGAACACTGTTATAATAAAATATAACTATGGCGTGTTTTAGCTTAATTGAATCGTTGTGAGATGCACTTTTGAACAATAAGATATTATTATTATTATTATTACTTTGGCTGCAAATCACTAAAAACCATGAAAAAATTTTTTTAACAAAAAATGGAACCGGCTTCAGAAACCTTGAAAATAATTTTCTACTAGTTTGAAGTCGGTGCCTCAGCACGAGCCAGCAGGAGTGATTGAAGCCCAATATAGTATGTCGGTGAGGTAGACGACTATAGTTCCACTCCTGCTGGCTCGTGCTGAGGCACCGACTTCAAACTAGTAAAAAAATATTTTCAAGGTTTTTGAAGTCGGTCCCATTTTTTATATAAAAAATTCAAAAGTAAGTACAGATGCCACTGAATGGATGCCACAAGACGGATGACGACGGCGGGGTAGGCCCAGACGGCAGTGGCGGGACGACCTGGACATATTTCTCGACGACTGGCCTCAGGCTACTTTGGATCGGGAGAAATAGAGGACATGGGGGGAGGCCTTTGCCCAGCAGTGGGACATCAATCCAGGCTAGATAATAATAATAATAATAAATACAGATATGGGAGAGGCTTATGTCAAACAGTGGATGTCCTACAGACGATGATGATGATGATGATGATGATGTAAAAATAAAGTCTATGGATAATGGATTATCGTATAACTTAAAATAATTCAAAAACTTCGCGCTACCTTACCAAATTTTTTTTTCTTTCGTAAAACTGAGCTTTTAGGGTTCCGCAGCCAAAATGGCAAATACAGAACCTTTATAGTTTCGTCATGTCTGTCTGTCTGACTGTCCGTCCGCGGCTTTGCTTAGGGACTATCAATGCTAGAAAGCTGTAATTTTGCACGAATATATATGTAAACTATGCCGACAAAATGGTACAATAAAACAAAAAAAAAAACCCCACCCCTCTAAAATCTAAACCGGTGGGTGAAAAAATTCAGGGTTGTAGTAAGTAGGTACCTATATCAAAATAACAAGAAAAACTAAAACGATTAAGTTTTCTTGAGAATTTTTAGCAGTTTAAGAGTAGGTAAATGGCTACTATTTACTCTTAAACTACTAATTTAGAGGTACCTAAACTTGGAATATTCCGTACATAACACGAAATCCTTAGAAAAATATTACGTACTTTTTTCTTTATGGCTACGGCCTATTACAGGCGTGTCCGACACGCTCTTGGCCGGTTTTTTTAGTATAAGCACCGCAGTTATCGGCCGTCCAAGTGCTAAAGTTAGTCAAGTTGAGAAATAGAAAATTCAAAGTGTCGTAAAAGTACTTGGGGGGGATTGACCCGCGAACTTTGCCCATTCGTGAGATAGCAGGTTTAGATCGCAGATTTTTGTTATAATAATATGTAAACTCTTTATTGCACATAAAAATAAAATACAAAGAAATACAAATACACAGAAAGGAGAGCAAAAACGGACGAGCTTATCTCTAAAATGGGATATCTTCCAGCTAACCTAGTTAAGAGACGACAATTTATTAAGAAGAAGATATATTTCAATAGATATTATAGAGTTATTTTAGGGTTATTCAGCAAGTTAGTATGTATGTAGGTATATGTGTGTAAGTAGTTATTTGTATTTTATAAATATTCTGTTAATGAAGTAAATTTTAGTAATTATTTTTAGATGATGAGCCCTGATGAGCCCCATCTGACCTCAAGACCAGAGGCATTGACTAATGCACTCGGCATCACAATCGTTTTCACCACTTCTTTCTGTTACACGATGCAGGACGATAATTGAAAGAGATAGTAAATCCGATTGTTAGCGTCAGCGCGTTACACAAAGCTAAGTTCCTCGTTTTTTTTTATTAATTTATTTATTTATTCCAACAAAAAATTACAGCATTACAGTAAACACCAATTCGCTGTAAAATTCAAATTATACACACAAAAGACATAAAATACATAAAAAAACTATGAATGAAAAAAAAATTATGAAAAAAAATATTCAAATGTATGAAAAAAAAATATAATGCGTGTCGTTTACGTCAACCTCAACAGTAAGTAGGTAAACTAAAAAGGAGAAAACCTTCTATTGAAGAATTTCTGCAGATGTTAAATATGTATTTTGCATAAATACCTGAAGAAATGCTAGAAAGTTTTTAGGTTTCCGGAGCCAAAATGGCAAAAACGGAACCCTTATAGTTTCGCCATGTCTGTCTGTCTGTCTGTCCGTCCGTCCGTCCGCGGCTTTGCTCAGGGACTATAAAAGCTAGAAAGCTGTAATTTTGCACGGATATATATGTAAACTATATTAATACAATATTTTTTAAGGTACCTCCCATAGACGTAAAGTGGGGGTGATTTTTTTTCTCATCCAACCCTATAGTGTGGGGTATCGTTGGATAGGTCTTGTAAAACCATTACATTTACATTTTTCGATTCAGTGATTTGTTTGCGAAATATTCAACTTTAAAGTGCAAATTTTCATTAAAACCGAGCGTCCCCCCACCTCTAAAATCTAAGCCGGTGGGCGGAAAATTTTGAAAAAATTCAGGATGGTAGTTAGTATATCAAACTTTCAAGGAAAACTATAACGGCTAAGTTTGCTTGAGAATTATTAGTAGTTTATGAGTAAATAGCAGCCTAAGGTATAAAATATACCTAAACTTGGAAGATTCCGTATAAAATACGAAATCCTCAGAAAAATATTACTTCATTTTTTCGTAATGGCTACGGATCCCTATTTTGGGCGTGTCCGACACGCTCTTGGCCGGTTTTATATATATATAACGATTAACGGGTCACGATTCAATTGGTTTAAGTGAACCTCTTGAGCTTTAGCGGTTCAATTGCTTGTTAATTTTCTCGCATTCGAAATTCAGACCTACTTTACATATAAAATGAAAACAAATCAACTGCACCAAAAACTCAATTAAAGGCGTCGTCTAATCTTGTCTCTTAACAGTTATTCTACCTTATTAATTCGACATATCGCCCCCAGCCAGAATTGTCATAAAGCCACGGCTTAGGGGCCCGTAAAATAAACCGGCGGGATCCAGGGATCCCTTTATGGCGTGGGGTTATGGTTGTTTAATGTTATTGGTTTTTTGTGTACATTTTGTTTTTAATATTTTTGGTAGTTTGTGGTTAAGCGATTTAAGTTAGCAAGCTTTTTTAACTTGTCGTGGTGGACAAATGTTAGTA
>NC_133493.1:14230844-14251018 GCF_025370935.1 Choristoneura fumiferana
TAATTAGAGCTATGGTGACTAAATACAGGTGCAACATACTAAACTTAACAAAACAACTTTAACTTGCCGTTGGCAATGGTAAAACTGAGCTAATTTCAACGTTATGTTCCAAGTCTTAAAGTTGAGGGTGTTTTGATTTATTGGTAATGGTAATGTGGTTTTGGGGGGTGGAATTGAAACATGCCCCCTCTAATAAACATCAATCAAGCCACTATTAAATGCACCTTTGCTTGATATTGGGTTCGAGGCCTGATGAATTGCTGTTTAATTCGAAACTATGATAGCTGAATGTTATGCTTCGTGACTTTATGTATGTTTAATCAAACATAACTCACAAGTAAAAAGAAACAATAGTAGATTGTACAACAAGAGCATAAAATGAGCCATTTTTCCCGAAACATGTTTAATTAAACGTTGGTAATTTTAGATACATACTCAAAACATTTTTTTTTTTGCTGACACTACAATTTATTGGATGTCACATCTCGGCCTAAATATACAGGGTGGAAAGAATCAATGGGCCCTGGAGGGCAACCACCTTGAATCCTTTAGTTAGCTAATTGTACTGAAAGAAAACATTCCTTTATTTTTAAAATTGAACAAAACTGCATTCAAAGATGTTTTAAACTTCCTTTGTCTCACCAACTAAAAATTAAAAATTAAAAACTCGTTATAAATATTATTGTACGAATCGATTATTACACACACATTGAATTACTTCGCTCGTTTGTACAGGTTTCCTCAGAATGTTTTCCTTCACCATCTATCTTATCTTATCTTATATTTAGGGGTCCTTGCGGATACACTTCGACCCGTAGGGATCTTTTGTGTAATTACCCCTCCTTCGCACTTACTCTATTGCCTTTATCACCTCGTCCATAAATTGGATGATCTGACGTAGCGGTAGTGCCTTAAAGTCTCCTGGTGCCGGGGTATCCGTCGCCAAAGAGTCTCATCTTGATCTGGCGAGGGCGTCACATTCACACATAATGTGTTCCATTGTTTCGTCTTCCTCGCCACATATTCTACAGACTTCATTGTCCTGTAGTCCCATCTTTACTAGTATGTGTTTAGTATTGAAGTGACCTGTGAATGCCCCGACGATTTCCTTCACCATAAAGCTAGTGATAAATTTCAGATGTAATTTCACACATGAATTTCGAAAAACTCAGTAGTGTAAGTCCGGTTTGAACCCACGATCCTCTGCTTAAGAGGCCATAAGTACCACTAGGCCACCACGGCTGATTGTGGTTAAGTTTACTTGATTATAAATAACTTTCCCATACTTAATTCCCTTAAAAATGAGTTTTTTTCAAAATTTAATTCTTAAGTTAAGACATGCTTTTTTGCTGACTGTACTTTTTGTTGATTGCACTTGCATTGTCCCATGTACACTTCCTTAGGAAAGCCATTGATCATTGAAGAGTTCTGTCCTGTGGAGATGATGTGCTGCCAGATTATGGTATAGTCACAAGATTTACATAAGGTAAATAAGTATGCCAAATTTAAATTCAATCCGACCACTGGCAGTGCGTCAAATTTCAAGTAATTTGACCCGGGGCTATTGTTGCTGAGGGGATATTGTATCTGAGCCGTCTGATGGCGTCCTTACGACGCCATGTTCTTCTCGGCCATTTTACGTTGTGTTCGCCAGAAGACTGTCTTCACACAACACACATGAACATGGCGAACATGGCATCGTAAGGAGCTATCAAACCCCCTAGCTACAATAGCCCCGGGTCACCTTAAATCCGACCACTGGAATTCTGGAATTGCGTCAAATTTCAAGTCTATCCGTACATCAAATTTTACTTGCAAGATTTGACCCGCACATACTCGTACATACATACAGACGTACAAACATGGTAAGTTAAATAAAAGTTTGTAAAAAACAACCCGGTTTGAATCGAGTTGGTAGCTGTTACGGAATCCTAAAATCCCGCCCTTAAAATCCACGCGCTGTAAGCCGCGCATACAAACAGCGCACAAGCAGCTCCTCTGATTTATGCAGTCGGATTACTGGTGATGGAGCACCCCCCCCTCCCCCCTATCTTGACCGTACTGAAAATACAAAGCTGTATGGCAAGTATTCCGTGTAAAATTTTAGTAGACCATTAGAGCCCGTACCCACTTGTCGAGTGTCGAAGGATCCGTTTGTGTCGGATGTCGGTCATTTCTATAGAAATACGCGTCGGACAAAAGTGAATAGCTTCATATTAAAAATGTTCTGCCAGTGAGACATCCGATTAAAATACGGGTCCGACATCCGACAAGTGGAAACCAGCTCTTATTCGTTAAATTGTAAAGCCATAGCCACTGTTTTTTAACCTACGATGCAAAAAGAGACGCTCCTCCTTTTGGCGTCAGGGGTTAGGGCGCCTGGTTGTCTAAAAAGTGATATATTATTTAAAAGAGCCCCTTGCCGTCAACTTGTAAGAAAAATCGTGCAAGTCGCTTTACATTGCGGCGCTCGATTGACCACTTCAAACTCGTTGACT
Source organism: Choristoneura fumiferana (assembly GCF_025370935.1). Taxonomy (NCBI): domain Eukaryota; kingdom Metazoa; phylum Arthropoda; class Insecta; order Lepidoptera; family Tortricidae; genus Choristoneura; species Choristoneura fumiferana. The sequence goes on from NC_133493.1 coordinate 14,233,343, forward strand.
TTACGGCCTCGTAATGTAATGCAACTTGCACGATTTTTCTTGCAATTCTAAACTCGACTTTAGAGTTGGAAAAAACTAGCAATTAGTAAAGATAGTAAGAAATAATAAGATAGGATAGTAAGGATAGTAAGAATTAGAACGGATTTGTTAGGATTAGCAAGAATTAGAAAAACTAAGTAAGGATTAGTATGGTTGGATTGATAGTAGGGATTACCAAGGATAGTAATAATTAGTAAGTATAGTAAGGATTAGCAAGGTTTAGGAAGGATTAGCAAGGATTTAAGTCAGGATTGGATTGATTGGATGGATAGCAGGGATTAGGTAGTAAGATTTAGTAAGGATTAATAAGGTCAGAAAGGATTAGCAAGGATAAGTGTGTTTTAGTAAGGATTAGTAGGATTTAGTGAGGATTACCAAAGAATTTGAAAGGATTACCTAAGATTAGTAAGAATTAGCAAGATTAGATTGATCGGATGGATAGTAAGGATTACCAAGGATAGCAGGGATTACTAAAGACAAATAAGGATTAGCAAGGAATTAGTCAGGATTTGATTGATTGGATAACTAGTAAGGATAAGGTATCAGCAAGGATTAGTAGGATTTAGTAAGGATGAGTAATTAGAGAAAGCGTTAGTAAAGATTGGTGTGGTTGAGGAAGGATTACTAAGGAGAGTAAGATTACTAAGAAGTCCTTGAGTAAGGATTAGCAAGGATTAGTAAGTATAGCAAGGATTAGGAAGGATAGCAGGGATCAGCAAGGATTACCTTAACAAGGATTGATAAGGAGAGAAAGGACTAGCAAGGATTAGTGCGGTTTAATAGGATTAGTATAGATAGAGAGCATTAGCTAGGATAAGTAGAATTTACCGATGATTAGCAAATAATTTGTAAGTTTGTAACGATTAGCAAGGATTTGTCCACTCATCATTAAATAACCTATTTATACATCATCATCATCATCCCAGCCTATATACGTCCCACTGCTGGGCACAGGCCTCCTCTCAGAACAAGAGGGCTTGAGTAATTTATACATAAGGCATCCTCGGCTGGGCAGCGTTCGGGAAGCTTCGCAGTGTCTTTTCGTCCAAATTACCGCAGTGTTTGAAGTCAAAAGTCTTTGACCAGTGTGTGTTGCCAGTGATGACATACGGATCTGAGACGTGGGCGCTAACGATGGGCCTCATGAGAAAACTCAAAGTCACTCAGAGGGCTATGGAGAGGGCTATGCTCGGGGTTTCTCTGCGGGATAGAATTAGAAATGATGATATCCGCAGTAGAACTAAGGTTACCGACATAGCCCGAAGAATTGCGAAACTAAAGTGGCAGTGGGCGGGGCACATTGCTCGCAGGACTGATGACCGATGGGGCCAGAAGGTTCTCGAATGGCGTCCGCGGACCGGGAGACGAGCTGTCGGTAGGCCTCCAACAAGATGGAGCGACGACTTGGTTAAGATTGCGGGATCGCGGTGGATGCGGAAAGCACAAGACCGGTCTGAGTGGGGAGCATTGAGGCCTATGTCCAGCAGTGGACGTCTTTCGGCTGACATGATGATACATAAGGCATCCGAATCCTTAAAAAAAAAAGTTTAAGGGAGCTTGCCGGATTTTCAATGAACATAATACGAGTATACTATAACCAGTTTTGGTTCCGTAAAGTTATTAACATCATCCCAGCCTATATACGTCCCACTGCTGGGCACAGGCCTCCACTCAGAACAAGAGGGCTTGGGCCATAGTTCCCACGCGGGCCCAGTGCGGATTGGGAACTTCACACGCACCATTGAATTACTTCGCAGGTTTGTGCAGGTTTCCTCACGATGTTTTCCTTCACCGCAAAGCTCGTGGTAAATTTCAAATGTAATTTCGCACATGAATTTTGAAAAACTCAGAGGTGCGAGCCGGGGTTTGAACCCACGACCCACGACCCACGACGTAAAGTTATTAAAGTACAGTCGAAATATAAAATGGGTATAAATAATGAATATGGTAGACGCAGAATGTAGGTGCGCAAATAACAATATATTAGCTCCCCGGGGGGAAACAGGGCTTAGCTTTTACGCGGTGGGGGTGGAAGGTGTCGATAAAACTGTATCGATGTTATGAGTTGGCATAAAGCGATTTGCTTGACCTTTTTATCTGGACAGCTGAGAAAAGGGAATATTTATGAAAATTTTGCTATACTTAGAGATCACCACCGCCCATAAACAACTGCAACACCAGGGGTATTGCAGATGCGTTGCCAACCTGGAGGACTAAGATGGAATACCTCAAGTGCCAGTAATTTCACCGGCTGTCTTACTCTCCACGCCGAAACACAACAGTGCAAGCACTGCTGCTTCACGGCAGGATTAGCGAGCAAGATGGTGGTAGCAATAAGGGCGGATCTTGCAGAAGGTCCTACCACCTGCAGTATTTAGTTACGTAAAGTGCTGGTTTTAAAATAGGACCCATCTTTTTCTATGTGTTGTAGGCGACTAAGTGATTTGATGTGAGTGGGTAGCAGCGCTTTTTATAGCCAACTATACATTCCGGACTTTAGCGCTGCGGTGTGGAAGACAAGAGGAAACTACCACACTTTTTTCATAAGTAAGTCATCATTAAGGCTCAATTCTGATCATCAACCAACGGCCACGACCCATCCCAGCCTATATACGTCCCACTGCTGTGCACAGGCCTCCTCTCAGAACAAGAGGGCTTGGGCCATAGTTCCCACGCGGGCCCAGTGCGGATTGGGAACTTCACACGCACCAGTGAATTGCTTCGCAAGATAAGTGCAGGTTTCCTCACGATGTTTTCCTTCACCGCAAAGCTCGTGGTTAATTTCAAATGTATTTCCGCACATGAATTTCGCGAAACTCAGATGTGCGAGCCGGGGTTTGAACCCACGACCCTCTGCTTGAGAGGCGATAGGTCAAACCACTAGGCCACCACGGCTTCATTTTTCAAAATAGTAGAGACTTAGATGAATATTAATATAGTGGGATATCATAATACTTATCAACTCAACTAATACTTCAAGGGTTCAATCACGGTCGGTTTTATGGTAGAAAAAACTGTCAGCGAAATAGACTGTTGACTGTTGTGTTGAGTAATTCATGTGGACCTATGTAGCTGTTATCCAGGAAAATATACTAGTTTTACAGACTTAGCGAACGCGCATTTTATTGCAAATTTGAAAAGTAAAATTTTAGTTTATCGATAGGTACATTGGTCTATGATACAACTCTACGATAAAGTTAGTGAGGGCAGCGGCGGTTTTAAAATTGAGCGCGGCCGGCACCGTCTTTTTTCCCCTCTACTGGCAGGCTGGTCATTCACCAACGGGATGGAATGAAGTGTCTCGTCCGCCAGTTTCACGGTCCTAGATGCGCTGGATAGGAGCAGAGGTAGATTGTCTTCTCTAGACGTAACTTTGATACTGACTACGATCCTCATACATGAGGGACCGACCGTAGACAGACATTGGTATGGAAAACATGCAATTACAAAGGAAGATTAGCGTCGTTCGAAAGACTGGCAGTTTGCTGATTAGGAACCATTTCGTGACATACACATTTTTATTTATTTTATTCTTGTTTTTTTTTGTCCCACCTTGTTACGCATAACTGTTCTCTATCTTTCTTTCTTTTATTTCTTTTCTTTTCCTTCTTTTCTTTTGTTTCCTTTATTTTTCATTTCTTTACTTTCTTCTCCTTTTTTGTTCTTTTCTTTCTTTATAACAGCCCGAAGAATTACCTATCTAGCTCTAGAGGCATTGGGTGAGGCACATTGCTCGAGGAACTGTTTCCCGTGTCTGGAAGACGTAGCGTGGATAGAACCTGGAGTGATGGATGTGGGTGATTTCAGGCATAACCCATATTGTGTTAGTAGTACAATTAATTACATACCACAGACATACTATTACTACAGATAATAAGGCTACTACAAAACTCGAAGTTCGTGTGGTGCGGTCTCTCTGACGCTTATACTATTTAATACGAGAGCGAGAGGGACGATACGATATGAACTTCGAGTTTCGAGTTTCGTACTAGCCCTGCAGGCACGCTTTTTACCTCTCGTCGAGGTACCTTCAGCGAATGAGCTTAGCGGTAGAATAAAGCGAAACTACATTTTATACCAAATTAAACTGACGTAACTTACCCACCCTGTATTTGTACCGGCCGGTGTCAAGGAAAATATCTACATGGTGTTGTTTTCAGTGAGGGCGGCCGGAGTTAAAAACCGTGTAAGTTTATTACGATGGAGCGGATAAACGGGGGGCGCGGTGCACTGCGGGACAAAACAAAGATTCGATCAATATTATACCAATAAACTATAAAGTTAAACAATAACTTGCTCACCCGCGTGTGCATTTGGTTGCGGGTGAGCTAAATAATCAGAGCCGGACTTAGGGGAGGGTATCCGGGGCTACAGCAATTTTACTTTACCCAAACTTATTACTATTTTACTTTTAATTGGCATATACATATGTCAAGTTACAAGAGAATATATTGAAGTCGTCAAAGGTAATTTTTATAAATAACATTAATAATATTTAAAAAAATGCTAAGAATGTCTAGGAATTAAATAGAAAAATAACAACAAAAATCAAGTTGGTTTTCAAAAGGATCATCATAAAACTACAGTAAAAGTGATATTTAAAAAAATAAAGTTGAAATTTCATAAAAATAATACTTTAAACAATAAATAAGTAGCAATTTAAATAAAATTGCTTCCCCTCAAGGTATCGTCAACTAAAATGCAATATTACCATTAAAAAAAATGCAAATAGCACAAAGAACCAAATAGAAACAAATCGTATTTTTGAGTACAAAAAATTATGTGAAAAATGGCAAAAATTGTACATTTTTAAAATGTCCGCCATTGTTCGTTTTGCTGTGGAGTTAAGGCGGGTGTGAGCGTATTAACTTATAATAAACTACGCGTGGTTTTATGCCGCGATGCGTCTCTTCCACCCCGTCCGGCGTCGCCTTATCTGCACACCATCGCCAAACGATTTAGATCTTTAATCATAGCCTCATAAAGTTATTTTTTGTTATTTAGCAACTTAAGGTCCAGTGCAAATGAAAGCGTATTTTTTTTCTAAGATACAGGGTGTTGTTTTGCTTGTAGTTTTTTTTTAAAGGTTGTTTTTGAAATGGGTAAGAGGAAGATACCCTTGCATATCGGATATTAAAAGCTGGGGTATTTTTATTAAAAATCATCGCTTACGCGTTAATGGGGTATTTGGTTTATTGTTTGTTTGTTCGTGTTATTAGATGGGGATAATGTTTTTAAAATGATACGATCCCTTCTGCTTGGAGGTATCGCGTTTATTAACGCTGAATATTTAATACATTTTTGTGATGCAAAACAGAAAAAAAATTACGTGCAAATTATCAGGTCTTAATAACTGACCAAAGGTTTAGAAAGAAAGAAATACAAATAAATGCAAGGGTACAGCTATCTACGCATTAAGAAAGAGAGAAGAAAGAAAGAAAGAAACGTCTATACACTATTCGCAAAAACTTACAGCACATGGAGTATACAGGTTGATCATAAAAAGCAAGTCTGCGAAGTCGCGAAACGGGTTGAGCTGGGAAGCTATTGTTGGCCGCTGTGACCGATTGGCGACTTCACGGAAGGCGACATTAACTGCCCTCCTAAGCCAAAAGGCGCTATCTCAAAAAAAAACGCATTAATAACTCAAATATGTTCTTTTTTGAGATAGCGCCTTTTGGCTTAGGAGGGCACTTTGACAAATATAATGTTATAAACTTTCGTGATTTTCACCCATAGTCAAAATACCACAAACGGGGCTAACACTTGGGTGTTATAGCGTCATAAGTCCCGTTTGTGGTATTTTGACTAATAGACAAGTACTAAATTAAATGTCAAGCATTAAATGTCAACTAAATCCGTCAAGGCGTTTTAGCATGAAAACGTAACACACACACACACACACACACACACACACACACACACACGCTCAGTTGTTATGATAAATGAGGATCATGTAATTTAAACGTAATGCTTTTGAGCAGTTATCCACGTTATTAGCCAGAACCTCGTTATGAAGGTGAACGTATGTATGAGTGCTCGTCACTGTCCCAATAGCTGACATCTTTAATTTTGTACATTAGCAATAGAGGTGACAGCAGGGTGCCATTTATTGGGCATTAGTGTGTCGAATAATGCTTGCAACTTGCACTGCTGCAATAAAAAAAAAAAAACAAATACCGCATTCATAGAAATCAGTACCATCGCCTGCGATCTGCAGGATAAAGGAGCGGCCACACCGCTGCTTAAAAAACGGTTACGGTGCGGAATCGCAGTGACGCATCGTATGCGCACCGTTGGTATCGCATGCCCTACACACCGCTGCTCAAAATACGCAGACGGCGCGAAATCGCAGTGACGTGCCGTAAACATCATGAATTTGGTAGAGAGCATGCGGTAAAGTTCTGACGTTCTGCTTAAAATACGGAATCGCAGTGACGTGCCGTAAACGTCAGGACTTTACCGAACAAAAGTCTTGTCGTTTACGGCCGTCACTGCGATTCCGTACCGTTTGCGTATTTTAAGCAGCGGTTTGGAAAGCATGCAAAAAAATTCGGTGCACATACGGGTGTCACTGCGATTCCGTGTCGTCACTGTGTTTTAAGCAGCGGTTTAGTCGCACCTTTTATTCATACACACTGAAAATAGGGTAATTCAGGCTCTGTGCACACGGAACCCTAATTACGGGTTCCTCGAGCCTCTAATAGAATCTTGCTTTCCCTAACAGCATTAGTTTTAAGTAAACGCATTAAGAGTTACGTTAAGTGAATGAGGGAAGAGTTGGCAGCGCTAATCCGAGGTTAATCTGTACTTAATCTTTGGTTAAACTGGCGGTGGGATACCGGGCTTTTCTACATCGTCTACATATATAAGAGAAGGCGTTGTGGCCAAGTGGTTTGACCTATGGCATCTGTAGAGGAGCGTGAGTTCAAATCCGCTCGCGCCTCTAAGTTTTCGAAATTCATGTGCGAAATTACATTTGGAGTTTACCACGAGCTGTACGGTAAAGGAAGGTATCGTGAGGAAACTTTCATAACCTGCGAAGTAACTTAGTCGTGCGTGTGAAGTATTCAATCTGCATTGGGCCCGCGTGGGAAACACTGGCTCAACCTTCTCATTCTGATAGAAGGCCTATGCCCACTAGTGGGCCGTATAAAGGCTGGGACGACGAAGATCCGTCGCAGAACTGAAAAAAAGGATAGCTGAACTGGTTTGACTACTTGACGTTTAGCCAAAATTTACTAATTAGGAACCAAAATAATGCTAATATTGAAAAGCTGATTTTGTAAGACATCACCTAACTTTTAGCTACTAGTAGGCCTTAAACCGAGTTTACACTTCAAGTTGCATTACATTGCGAGGCCGTAATGCGAGTTTGTAGTGGTCAATCGAGCGCCGCAGTGTAATGCAACTTGCACGATTTTTCTTGCAAGTCTAAACTCGGCTTTAGTTTTGTAACTCAAGTTATTACAAGCAACAATTTTTTTTTGTTACTGTTAGCAAATCTTTATTTTTTTTCAGTGAGACTGTTAACTTTTGTCGGGCGATAGTCGGCGTCAGTCCACCTCGCGGGAGGTCTGCCAACGCTTCGTCTTCCGACGTGGTCTCCCGCACTCCGACGGGAATTCCCGTATTTCGGATTCTATCTTACTTAACAGAAAAGAGAGAAAAGATAAAATAAATGCTGATTAAAGGTAACTTCTCCACAGTTACATAAAGTGCTTCCAGTCACATTACATTACACGCAACGCTGACCCTCAAGTGCAGTACACCAGCAATAACTGAGCCCCTCCAAAGCTCTGGTTAAGTCAAAGAGCCGTTTTATTACATTTTTAATCCCTCAAGTGTATAATTGCAACATACTGCCCTCCCCCTACACAGACGGCAATATGGGAGTGCAAAAAACAGGGTATTATGTCTAGTGGTGGGAATGGATCATCATTTTTGCTAACATTAAAAATGCGAAAACAACTTTTTTGTTGAGATAAAACTAGCTCATGATTGACCATTATCTCGCCTAATTAAAAGTGCACAATATGAGGCCAAAGGTCTGGTTCAGTAATAGTAGATTGTTGCACCAAGCAGAAGTTATTTATTATTGCACCGAGTGTCTATTTGGAGCCCGAGCGTGGGCAATGTAAATTACTTAATGCGAGGTGCATAATCTGCTTTTCTTTCAACTATTACAGGAATAGTAGACGAAAAAAAAGTCATGCTAAACAATGAATAGGAAAGAAATGTCACTAGCACTCGATGATTCCATTTTTGTAAGTTTACATTCGCACTCTCAAAAATGTCCACGGAGAATTCGCAGGGTTCCCGTCAATTTTTTTTTTTTAATTTCTTACTTTTTTTTGGCAGAGTTAGTAGCCGTAGCAGCAGGGCTACTACGAAACTCGAAACTCGAAGTTCGTGTCGTGCGGTCCCTCTGACACTTATACTATTTAATACGAGAGCGAGAGGGACCGCACGACACGAACTTAGAGTTTCGAGTTTCGGAGTAGCCTTGCTGGGCTACTACGAAACTCGAAACTCGAAGTTCGTATCGTCCCTCTCGCTCTCGAATTAAATAGTATAAGTGTCAGAGGGACCGCACGACACGAACTTTGAGTTTCGAGTTTCGTAGTAGCCCTGCAGGATATTTATACCCGCGATCTGTCAAACTTCGGATGGGCGCCAGTTTAGCCAACCAAACACACAAAGTTTTTTTTTTAATACACGGCTACTTACTGTTTTGGTAGGATTGGTAGCAACAATTTTTTATACGCAATCTGTCAACTTTCATAAGACCGGTTGCGCAACCTAACGCTAGATTTTTTTACACTATGCAGGTTAATTTTATAGCAAACTTAAACAATGCAATTAAGGATTTTTATATATTTTTTCTGCTCTAGAGCAGAAAAGTCCCGCTTTGTGCTGGGTATTTAGTGCGGTTATGATGAAATTAAAGCATAGTTGGAAGAAATAGTACATTTTCTTAGGGTATATCTTATAAACTTGAAACTCGTCTCTTCCAATACCTAACTAAAGTCACCAACATAGCTGGAAAAATATGCAAGTATTAGTAGCAAAGGCGTACTACATTGCTCGAAGAACAGATAACCGTTCGAGGAGAAAAGTTTTCGAGTGGCAACCACGAACCGGAAGACCAAGCGTTAGCAGGCTTTCCACCAGGTGGACCAAATATATTCCCAGGATAGACTTGATGATCTACCTAATGTAATTGATGCTTCGAATCTCGATTTAGCCCGGATTTCAAATTGGAGCAGACGTTATGGTCTAAATGTTAACCCTGCTAGCTCGTGCTGAGGCACCGACTTCAGACTGGTAGAAGATTATTTTTAGGGTTTTTAACCGACTTCAAAAAAAGGAGGAGGTTATCAATTCGGTTGTATTTTTTTTTTTTTTAATGTTTGTTACCTCAGAACTCCGTCATTTATGACCGATTTCAAAATTTTTTTTGAGTTCGTCTAGGAATGCTTTCAATTAGGTCCATAAGCAGCAAATTAGGATCTGATGATCGGATTTAAGGAAATCGAGGAACTCTTCAAATATTGTAGGGACACCTATGGTAATTTGGATATATTTAGCAGTAACTCGTGCATTTGCTCTTGCAAATCATAATTTGGTGAAGTGGAACTGAGGATGAAGACCAGATTTGACCAACGGAACTACTACTATCAATAACAAGTATTTCACGGGTTAAATTTAAATTATCATGATTCATATACTTACCTAGATAAGCGACTAAGAAGAAGCTTTAAGTTAATGATCTTTCGAACTGATCTGATGCTGAAGCCAGAAGGTAGGTGACGGAACTCTGTTATAAAACAACGTAACTAAGTCGTGTTTGGGCTTAATAGAATAGTTGTGAGATGTTCTTTGGCTACGAATCACTAAAAGTGAGAAATAAAAAAAAATTAACAAAAAAGTAAACCGACTCCATAAAATAAAAAATAACAAAAAATGGAACCGACTGAAAATATTTTTCTAGTAGTAGGTACGTACTAGCTCGAAGTCGGTGACTCAGCACGACCAGCAGGGGGATTGAAACCCATAGTATGTAGGTGAAGTAGACGACTATTGTGAATTGTCTCACTCCTGCTGGCTCGTGCTGAGGCACCGACTTCGAGCTAGTACGTACCTACTTACCTAGAAAAATATTTTCAAGGTTTTGTAGTCGGTTCCATTTTTTTGTTATTTTTTTATTTTTTTGAGTCGGTTTTACTTTTTGTTAATTTTTTTTTTTATTTTCAATTATTTCAAGTTTTTATGTTCACCTAATCGAAGAATTTACCGATTAGAACATTCCTCAGAAAGATTATTTCTTAAGCGGAGTTTAGACTTGCAAGAAAAATCGTGCAATTTGCATTAGGTACATTGCGAGCCAACGAGTTTGTAGTGGTAAATCGAGCGAACTTGCACGATTTCTCTTGCAAGTCTAAACTTGGCTTAAGGATATATGTTTGTCCAGAGGGTACGTTGGACGTCGCCCTAACTAGTATTCATCCATTTTCCATGCAACTAGTATGAAAAAGTAGATACATAAGTTAGGGAACCGACCGTACATAAGCCAGAAATTATGAAAAACTCCATTATAAAGGACACGATCTTACCTTACAAACTTTACTTTACTCCCAATATTAATAACCTCCCGTAACGCATATCAAATTCTTTTAAAGCTATAAATACGGGCAGAAACATAGCTATGGTTAGACGTGGATTCCTTCCCTTTGAGCGTGGGGGGGAGGAATGTAGAGGGCTCCGGCGTAGCCTAGCTCCACCCGTAGCGCGGGGTCCGTAGGGAGGGATGAATTTAGTTTTTTTGGATTGATATCGTGCAACGTTTTATGACTCTTTTTGAAAATATGATCAGCATTGCTCAAGTTTTTTCAAGGCAGCGTAGTGACATCGATCTTCATTAAAATTAATAATCATAACCTTAACCTAACCTAACAAACAAAAAGTTGAAAAAACCCCTGACTTTGTTACTTCAAAGTTCAATATCTCAAAAACGGCTTTACTAAACCGATTTTGATGAAACATGTCTAAGAAACATCGCTAGAAAACCTGATTTCATATAAAAAAACCGCATTCGAATCGGTCCACCCGTTTATGAGCTACGGTGCCACAGACAGACACACACAGACACACATAGCAGTCACACTTATAATACCTACCCCTCTTTTTACGTCGGGGGTTAAAAATGGTTAAATTAATACAGTTTTTAAGCGGTATAGGTTGAGTAGGTACTACCTAGTCTAGATGATCCGATGGGGGGGGGGGGGTTATATTTTTCGAGCATAGATATGTATGTATGTATGTCTTTCTTCTGCCTCTCTGTAGCCTTAAGACTGGATGTTAATAATTAACCTGAACATCAAAAAAGTATGGAATAAAAAGGGAGCGCCAAAGTTCGCATACTCTTCGCTAGTCATAACGTAATGTTTGTTTGAGTTTGTCATAATTTTTTTCCCCCTAAAATCTAAAAAAAAACTGAATTTTTTTAATTGTCATCCTATAGAAAACTTACGTCTCTGTCATTTTTTCTTTCTGTATCCCTCTTTATATCAAAATTTGAAATGGATTAGTATCAGGTAGTAACAATAATATTTTTTAAAACTGATTCCTATCAAAATCGTTATCGTGCATTATACATAGTATAAATAAAGTCACGTAGGTAAATACAGTTAAAAACTGACTCGTACCAGGATAGAACCTTTTTACTACTGATGCAATATGGATATTCCATTGATCTGCCAAAGAAATGACAGCGAAAGTGAATACGTACGAAAAGGTCCCACAATCCTAGTACGCGATTCGCTTCCTCGACTGTACCTACCAATATTTTATTTCAAAATGTAATTCCCATAAAACGCGGCCATCACTAGCATGTCCAAAGCATCCGTATTATTTTTTACCGAAAAATCCAGCATTACTGAGAGTTCAGCGCCAAAACAGGGACGTAAAAAGGTCGCGGCCGATCGGCATTCCTTATTCAACAACGTCCGAATATTAGACGCTCTTACAAGAATTCGCACTTGCCTCCGTCGCCTGAAATATTCCAGCTTTCAAGTACCCTTATTTATCCTACACAGTTATAGCTACTACTATTTGTTTTTTCCATTACAATAAACCGAAACGCCCAGCTATAGCGATAATATTTCAATATCTCGCCACGGACAGCCCTAGCGTGCTCAAAGTGATTTTGGGAAGCTCCCATTGGTCGCTCGCGAACCGGCCGTTGTGCGTTCGATATTCGAAACTTCAAACAGACAGAGACAGCTATGTTAGGACCAAGTTAGGGTAGCGTGCGTAGGAAAGAGAAGAAACTATGATTGTTGACGCTTTAATATTGTATGAACGCGAGAGGATAGTATCAATAATACGTGCACGAATGAAATAATAGATTATTCGTTTGTTCGAATCGAACGTAAACAAAATGTAAGCATCCATTACTGATGCACGCATGCGGGGGGTGAGACCGGCTTATGTGGGGTTTCGTGTGTGTGAGGGAGGCGGGTAGAGTTCTGGTTAGACCGCCTGATAGGGAAGGCCAGAGACAATATGGTGACTATCTGTTTTGTAGCAGTCGGCAGTCGGTTTCCACATTAAACGATCATTTTAAGGACGAACCAATCAAACTGCAAATTTGTACAAATTGATACTAAACGGGTTATATTAATTTTATAACAAAAATTAAGTGTGTAAATAAGTTTGAACGGAGTTGTAATTAAAACTAATTGGGTGTAATATAACGCTAATTATTTTGTATTAAGGCGGGTTTTCGCTGGAATTTTGTCGTTTTTGACGTTTTGCGGGAGTGCTGGCCATTTTTAAAATTGTGTAATTTTTAAAACAGTGTAAATTTTTAAAATTTTATCTATGATTGGTGTCGTGTGATTTTGCGTGGAAAGAATAACATTTTGTGACTTTTTTTTGGTGCTTTGTCGGGTGTGGTGGGGGATGGTTTGCGTGAAGATGCACGGCACAATGTCGACATAGGGGGCGGCCAGGGTTGGCCTTTTGAGGCCATGCTCAACAACCTCACGGCCACTGCTCTAGGAGGTGAGTCGTAGATAATTATCCATTCTGTATATACTAAAAACCGAATTATTATATGATTTAACTTTAAATCAGATGTTATGTATAAAATGTAAGCAAAAATAGAAATTGCCAATTAAGATGATCATAAGATGACGATTTTACACAAAGGAATATAATTTATTTTTCTGTTTTTAAATTTATCAGAAAACTAGAATATCTCAAATTCTTTAAGTAATTTAAAAATTTAAAGAGATACTCCTTAATTATCAAATAAGAATTTTCTAAGGCACGAGGTAGTTTCTTAAGGATTCCGTGATTAAAAAGATTCATCTATAAAAATGCTCTCCGTTGTTTTGTTTTCAAATAACAGACTGCTCACATATTTTCCAATTTATTTTCACATCAATTCTGAAACTTATAATTTACAAATGTTTTCTTCAATTTTTGAATGACGAATAATTTTTTTTTTGTAAAAAATTTAACGGACGTTTCTTAAGTTCTTTAAAATCTGTCAAAAATTAGTAATCATGTTAAAATATATATTTTTTTTTATTTGCAACTCCATTGCACTAGGTAAATGAGGATTAGTCAAAGGTAATTTCATATCTCTCTTACCACTTATTTTTGTTTTCTTGTAAAAAAAGTAAAGGAATACACATAGGACAACTTGACTTACCTACACCAATTTAGCTAGTATTATAGATATAGATAGATATATCTAAGATAACTAATAAGCTACTCGTACTTCTTACTTTTAAAGATAAATAGGTAGCATGTTAAATAGGTACTTAATAGTTAAATAGTCAGGATAATTGAGTAAGTAGATAATTGTAATGATTACTTACAGGGTGTTCCAAAGTTTATTTATTTATATTATTTTGGTACAAATTGTGAAAATCAGCATTGTAGAATAGATAGTAAACCAGACAGTAGAACACACAAAAACACAAAGCAGCCAGTTATCTTATCAGTAAAACATGAGCTCTAATTTGAATAATAAATTCTCCACTAAAACCATTTTTTTCAGATAAAATACGATGGCAAGCTATATGCATTATATCTGTACAACTATCACAACTGTCAAGCTCTCAAATCTGCACTTAAGTTTATTTTTGCAATCAAAAATTTACTTCAAAGTCAAAGTCAAAATATCTTTATTCGATTTAGGCTATAACAAGCACTTGTGAATGTAAAAAAAACTACCACCGGTTCGGAAAAACCTCTGTTGAGAAGAATCCGGCAAGAAACTCAACGAGGTATATTTTTTTAAACAGATTTACAATATTATTAATGATATGTATACATCACAAGTATTTAACACAACTTTATTTTTAACACAGTAGGTTCGCTATTTGAAGGGATCGCTAATGCGGATCGGAATTATTTCCAAATATCCCTGTCCATGATATAATCATTAACTTTATAATACGCCTTAGATATTAATCTAATCTTTGTCTTCTTGACAATAGATCTGAATTTTTTAGGTATCTGTTTTATTTATAACTTATATTAGAGACTGGACGGTTAATTTCACATTGGTCATCATCATCATCATCTCAGCCGTCGGACGTCCACTGTTAGACATAGGCTTGCCCATAGACCTCCAATTGCTTCGGTTGGCAGCTTTAACCAGGTCATCCGTCCATCTCGTTGGTGGACGTCCTACGCTGCGCTTGCCAATCCACGGTCACATTGGTCATACTCGTACCCTAATTTAATTAAATTGGCTTAAGTCCATCGTGCAATCAAATAAAAAAAAGTCTACTTATGTATTTTTTTTCAAAACAATTTATTTTGCTGACCATATTTTTGACTGTAAGTATTTTTTATTAACAGTACCTACTTACAATGTCGTTAAACTTACATAATGTATCAAATAACAAGCTGTTGCTACCATTGGCAATAATTTAAACTCTACTACTAACATTTGTCCACCACGACAAGTTAAAAAAGCTTGCTAACTTAAATCGCTTTAACCACAAACTACCAAAAATATTAAAAACAAAATGTACACAAAAAACCAATAACATTAAACAACCATACCCCACACCATAAAGGGATCCCTGGATCCCGCCGGTTTATTTTACGGGCCCCTAAGCCGTGGCTTTATGACAATTCTGGCTGGGGGCGATATGTCGAATTAATAAGGTAGAATAACTGTTAACAGACAAGATTAGACGACGCCTTTAATTGAGTTTTTGGTGCAGTTGATTTGTTTTCATTTTATATGTAAAGTAGGTCTGAATTTCGAATGCGAGAAAATTAACAAGCAATTGAACCGCTAAAGCTCAAGAGGTTCACTTAAACCAATTGAATCGTGACCCGTTAATCGTTTTATATATATATAAAACCGGCCAAGAGCGTGTCGGACACGCCCAAAATAGGGTTCCATACGTACATTTCGTACATTTCGTATTTTACAGGAATCTTCCAAGTTTAGGTATATTTTATACCTTAGGCTGCTATTACTCATAAACTACTAATAATTCTCAAGCAAACTTAGCCGTTATAGTTTTCCTTAAAAGTTTGATATACTAACTACCATCCTGAATTTTTTCAAAATTTTCCGCCCACCGGCTTAGATTTTAGAGAGGGGGGGGGACGCTCGGTTTTAATGAAAATTTGCACTTTAAAGTTGAATATTTCGCAAACAAATCACTGAATCGAAAAATGTAAATGTAATGGTTTTACAAGACCTATCCAACGATACCCCACACTATAGGGTTGGATGAGAAAAAAAATCACCCCCACTTTACGTCTATGGGAGGTACCTTAAAAAATATTGTATTAATATAGTTTACATATATATCCGTGCAAAATTACAGCTTTCTAGCTTTTATAGTCCTGAGCAAAGCGCGGAACGGACGGACGGACGGACGGACGGACAGACAGACAGACAGACAGACAGACATGGCGAAACTATAAGGGTTCCGTTTTTGCCATTTTGGCTCCGGAACCCTAAAAACTTTCTAGCATTTCTTCAGGTATTTATGCAAAATACATATTTAACATCTGCAAAAATTCTTCAACAGAAGGTTTTCTCCTTTTTAGTTTACCTACTTACTGTTGAGGTTGACGTACTCGTAAACGACACGCATCATAGTTTTGTTTCATTCATTTGAATGATTTTTTTCATTCATTTTCTTCATTCATAGTTTTTTTTATGTATTTTATGTCTTTGTGTATTTGAATTTTACAGCGAATTGGTGTTTACTGTAATGCTGTAATTTTTTGTTGGAATAAATAAATAAATTAATAAAAAAAAACGAGGAACTGAGCTTTGTGTAACGCGCTGACGCTAACGATCGGATTTACTATCTCTTTCAATTATCGTCCTGCATCGTGTAACAGAAAGAAGTGGTGAAAACGATTGTGATGCCGAGTGCATTAGTCAATGCCTCTGGTCTTGAGGTCAGATGGGGCTCATCAGGGCTCATCATCTAAAAATAATTACTAAAATTTACTTCATTAACAGAATATTTATAAAATACAAATAACTACTTACACACCTATTTTTAAATACATACTAACTTGCTGAATAACCGTAAAATAACTCTATAATATCTATTGAAATAAATCTTCTTCTTAATAAATTGTCGTCTCTTAACTCGTTCGTCTTTGCTCTCCTTTCTGTGTATTTGTATTTCTTTGTATTTTATTTTTATGTGCAATAAAGAGTTTACATACACCATACATATTATTATAACAAAAATCTGCGATCTAAACCTGCTATCTCACGAATGGGCAAAGTTCGCGGGTCAATCCCCCCCAAGTACTTTTACGACACTTTGAATTTTCTATTTCTCAACTTGACTAACTTTAGCACTTGGACGGCCGATAACTGCGGTGCTTATACTAAAAAAACCGGCCAAGAGCGTGTCGGACACGCCTGTAATAGGCCGTAGCCATAAAGAAAAAAAAAGTAATATTTTTCTAAGGATTTTCGTACATAAGTACGGAATATTCCAAGTTTAGGTACCTCTACATTAGTAGCCATTTACTCTTAAACTACTAATAATTCTCAAGAAAACTTAATCGTTTTAGTTTTTCTTGTTATTTTGATATAGGTACCTACTTACTACAACCCTGAATTTTTTCACCCACCGGTTTAGATTTTAGAGGGGTGGGTTTTTTTTTTATTTTTTTATTGTACCATTTTGTCGGCATAGTTTACATATATATTCGTGCAAAATTACAGCTTTCTAGCATTGATAATCCCTAAGCAAAGCCGCGGACGGACAGTCAGACAGACAGACATGACGAAACTATAAAGGTTCTGTATTTGCCATTTTGGCTGCGGAACCCTAAAAGCTCAGTTTTTCGAAAGAAAAAAAAATTGGTAAGGTAGCGCGAAGTTTTTGAATTATTTTAAGTTATACGATAATCCATTATCCATAGACTTTATTTTTACATCATCATCATCATCGTCTGTAGGACATCCACTGTTTGACATAAGCCTCTCCCATATCTGTATTTATTATTATTATTATCTAGCCTGATTGATGTCCCACTGCTGGGCAAAGGCCTCCCCCATGTCCTCTAGTTCTCCCGATCCAAAGTAGCCTGAGGCCAGTCGTCGAGAAATATGTC
>NC_133493.1:14260079-14316761 GCF_025370935.1 Choristoneura fumiferana
AAGAATAATTAACCATAAAAATCACTTTTAATACAAGCTTTTTTGCTGACTGTATTTTTTGTTGACTGTACTTGCATTGTCACCCAAACTACATTTGCATACCAAATTTCAAGATCAATGCTATTAACCGTTGAAGAGTTCCGTCCTGCGGAGACGATTCTGGCTGGACTACCAAGAGGTCACTACTAGATTATTGTATTGTCACGCGATTTACATAGGTATTCCAAATTTCAAGTCAATCTGACTACTGAAAGTTGGAAATTGACTGCAAGATTTGATTACAGACAGACAGACAACGGACTGGTGAAACTAAATAAAAGTTTTTAAAAAGATGTTATTTTTGAATTCAACGCAAAAATCTGTCATCCTTTAACAGAAAATGGCTTCCTTCTTACCGAAGTCGAAGTTACTGACGTCACAGACCTTTTATGAGCCATAAAGTGAATGGGTGGTCAAACGCCTCTTGCTTTTACCGCCAACTACCAAGTTTATGGCCAATGTAAAGTGTGACACGAGGTTATAATATTGAAGCTTTGTCGACTAACAATAGACGGTATAAATGAATAGCGTTTTGAATAAAAAGGGTTGTGAATGTCTACGATGGCGGAAAAAGGTAGAGATTTGTTATTAAAAATTATAAAACTTTAGATTGTGTCCGCCGTTCGAACTTGTGGATGTTTACCAAGAATATTTGGGAAAATCCTCTCTTGAGTGTTGAGGGTCAGGTCTACAGACACCAAAAGCTTTAAAAAAATTCAAATTCAAAATTCAAATGATTTATTCAGGAAAAAGGCCGCAATGGGCACTTTTACACGTCATTTTTTTAAACTACCAGCGCTTTCGGAAAGACCATCATTGCCAAGAAGAATGCGCCGCAAGAAACTTGGCAGAAAGTCATTTTCATAAAATTAATTACAAAAAATACTTAAAAACTATATTATACAATTAAAGAAAAAAACTGAAAAAATAATAAAGAAATACAGGATGTATGGGGCCCTTAGTTACTGTTCTTAGGGTGATAAGGTTCACTTTTAGATTGCAAGTGATTTCAAAGCAAACGCGACTGGCTTCTGTATTTGATTTATTAAAACTAAAAAACGGTAGGAAAAACTGCAAAAGCATTGCAGTTACATATGTACGTAGGTATAGTATAGGGACAAAAATCGACAGAACATTCCGCCACCAAAAAACAACAGTTTTTAAATATCTAAGAATCTTATCTAAACTAAACTTACGTGAATTGTTTCTTGAACTGATTCATCCTAGCTATATGATGGACACAAAACACTGCAACATTCAGAGTCAACACTAATAGGTCAAAAGATCATGAAAACAATTCACTCATTTCACTTATTGATCACAACAACAATTAAACAAATCAAGCGACGCTTGAGCATCCTTCAACAAACTGCATTACTTACATTTTGTTCGATCTATGTGCGAACAACTTCATAATACTGCTTGCACCGTCGCGAAAGTGATATTTCCAAACAAATGTAGGGTATTACTATAAAACTTAGAGAATGCTTAACTAAACATATCTATTTACTCAGTAAATGAACTTATTTTCTAAACAGAATGTCAGCCATAACAACAAAACATTGTTTTCTATAAATTTGACTTTAATGGACTGTAGAAGTGTAAAATAAAGTAGCGGTTTGTTTTTATGATGACTGTGAAAATGTATTAGAACTTAGGAACTAGACGTCATTTATTTTAAGATGACTGTACAGGTAAGTTACAAACAATATGAATACAGGCGAGTATGTAAACAAAACATCGAGACTCAAGACAAATAAGTTAACTAAAAAACTATCACCTATTACTTTAGTAAAAATACACAATTTTCGGTTTTCAAGGTTACAACCTTCTAAGACACCGAGTACAAAATATGAACTCAATTGTCTATTTAGGTACAAAATAACATAACAACACAATTTAAATAAAAAGTATAGTAGCTTCCCTTTTTTGTTCAAGTTTATTTAGTTATATAAATTGCATAGGATTAGGAAGGTTAACTGGAAGAGATCCCTTTAAGGGATAAGTTCGCCTTTGTACTTCTCATTATTCATTCATTGTTAATTTAATGTGTATTTATGTACAATAAAAGAGTTTACAATACAATCAGTAGGTAAATTGTATAATGACAATGAGCATGAATAGATTAAGGTTTACGTTTAATGGTATAATGATTATCTGCAATGGTATTTTGCGCAAAGTTAGGTAGGTAAGTATAATTAATCATTGCAGTGACATTGTGCTTATGTATTGAATAGGTAACAACTACAGTAGGCCAGCTTCATATTTTTTTCATTATTAAAGTTACGAAATGAATGTAACTAAACGCCCACCATAGCTCAGTAGGTACCTATTACGCTGCAGACGTAATTAGCTAGTCTGCCGTTTTTGGTAGCAATATTAATTTTGACAGCGGTCTTTTTAAAACGTGATCACCCTTACATTGCACTGTTACGACACGTACTAACTTATCGGGTCCGGGATGCAACGTCGTTATTTTTCCCAACAACCACTTAGCTGGAGGTAAGTCTTCTTCTTTATAATTACAATATCTCCTATACAGGGTGACGGCACTACTTTATACCACTTTTGTTTCTGTTGGAGTGTATTTAAATATTCGGTATGCCATTTTCTCCAAAATCTTGCATTTGTGTTTGTACAAGTTGCCACCGAGTTAATAAATTTATATTTTTTGTTTCATAATTTACATCGGGAACGTTAATTATAGGCTCGCCTACAAGAAAATGTCCTGGCGTAAGAGGGTTTAGTGTGTCCAAAGTTTCGTCTAATTGACAGATAGGACGTGAATTTAGGCACGCTTCAACTTGTGCCAGCAACGTTGACATTTCCTCATATGTTAGTTTCGTCGAACCATTTACTCTCACCAGATGGCGCTTCGCCGAGCGGACCCCACTCTCCCACAGGCCTCCCCAGTTTGCTGATTTTGGAGGCACAAAATGCCACGTCGTACCATCGTTGGCTAAAAGCGCAGCTATCTCTTTAGCCACGCCATTACTGCTCCTGGACCACAGTAGTCTTAATTCCTTATTTCCCCCGACGAAATTAGTTCCATTGTCACTCCATAGCTGTGCGCAATGTCCTCTTCTTGCGACAAATCTCCGAAATGCAGCAATGAACGCTTGTGCTGTAAGATCAGTCACAGCTTCCAGGTGGATAGCCCGTGTGCACATGCAGACAAATAAACATATATAACCCTTTGTGGATTTGTGACCTCGGCCCTTGGATGTTCTTAAATACACAGGGCCAGCAAAATCAACTCCACTGTGATAGAAGGCTCGCTGCTGAGTCACCCTTGCTGTGGGTAACTGGCCCATCAGTTGCTGCTTCGTTAGAGCGTTATTCTTTATGCACACGACACATTTTCGATTGAAATCTCGAACTGCTGACTTGAGACTTATTACCCAGTACTTGGTCCGTATGTATGTCATTACCTGCTGAACGTACCATGCAAGGTTTTTGTATGTGCATCTGCTATTATTAGTTTTGTTACATGCTGTTTGCTGGGAATAATAATCGGGTGTTTAGCGTTCTCAGGTAAGTCTGCTTTACTCAATCTCCCTCCAACTCTCAGCAAATTATTTTCATCTAAGTACGGTTAAATTTGATCAAAGAACTCTTGTTCCTAACCTTTCCTTTCTTTTTCAGATCTTCAAATTCTTGATTGTATATTAACTTCTGGTAGTACCTCACACAGCTTTCTTCAACGTGATTTAATTCAGCCACAGTCAATATATCTCCTTTTTTGTCTTTGTTTTTAATCTAAGAATCTCTTACACTGTGCTACTACTCTTTTCATCCTTCGCAATGATGAAAACCTCTCCCAAATGGGAGTGTCATTTATAAGTGTGTGGAATGATTTCTGCTCTCTATCTTTGTGTCAGGTATTGATGTGAGTCTTGGAATTTCGTTGTTTTTAGCCTTCAGCCATGCGGGTCCGGTCCACCAGAGCTCACTATCTGCCAGTTCACTCGCCTTAATTCCTCTTGAGGCGAGGTCCGCAGGGTTGTCAGCAGATACAACGTGTCTCCATCTGTCATTATCTATATTTTGGATAATCTCAGACACCCTATTACCCACAAACAGCTGCCAGCGACTGGGTTGACATTGTAGCCAGGACAAAACCACCATCGAATCCGTCCAAGCGAAAATTCTGTTCATAGGTATGTTCAACAAACCTGAAATTTCGTGCAACAGCTTTGCCAATAAGACCGCAGCACAGAGCTCCAACCTCGGGACTGTTAATTGTTTAAGTGGGGCTACCTTTGTTTTTGAAGCTAGTATCGTAACATGAACCTCGTCGCTCGTCCACAACTCTTATGTAAACAACCGCACCAAGAGCAAGAGTTGAAGCGTCAGAGAACCCATGGAGCTGCACTTCTTTGCAGAGAGATGACATCTTTATCCAACGAGGAATTTCAACGATTTGCAACTCGTGAAGTTCATCTCGGAAGTTCATCCACTCATTGACGAGTTCGGAGGGTAATTCGTCATCCCACCCAAGACAACTGAGCCATAACTTC
This sequence comes from Choristoneura fumiferana, assembly GCF_025370935.1. Classification (NCBI taxonomy): domain Eukaryota; kingdom Metazoa; phylum Arthropoda; class Insecta; order Lepidoptera; family Tortricidae; genus Choristoneura; species Choristoneura fumiferana. The sequence goes on from NC_133493.1 coordinate 14,264,639, forward strand.
TGAATCATAATTTTAGCAGTTATCACGACAGGTGAGAGCCATCCAAACGGGTCGAAGAGACTAGCGACATCAGATAAAATCACTCTTTTTGTTACAGGTATCCTGGTAGCTGGTAAGTTAACTGAAACTTGAAAGGTATCGTTTTTTCTATCCCAACTAAGACCTAGTATTTTTATAACTTTATCTAACTTAATTTCTTTCTTTTCTCTTACAGGTTCCAGAGTCTTCGAGTTGTCAGCCAGGTCCTTCAGGAGTTCTTCGGAGTTGCTGGACCATTTCTGCATTTCAAAACCTCCAGACTTCAACAGTTTGTCAATTTCTTTACAGATAGCCTTCATTTCCTTGAGATCTTCATGACCTGTCATAAGGTCATCCATATAAAATGAATTTCTAATTACCACTGCTCCTCGAGGGTAATTCTTTTCTTCATCATCTGCCAAGCGTTGAAGAGTTCGTACAGCAAGATGAGGCGCTGCTGATGTCCCAAACGTTACGGTGAGTAATTTATAACTCTCAATTTTTTTAGTTGTAACGTCACGCCACACTATGCGCTGCAAATCTGTGTGTTCGTCATTCATTCTTACTTGACGATACATTTTGATTATATCGCCAATAACACAGATTTTATGACATCGCCATCTAAATATCAGACTTCGCAGATCTGGTTGAATTGTAGGCCCTACCATCATGCTTTCGTTTAAGGAGCATCCGTTTGAGCCGCGCGCCGAGGCATCGAACACTATACGCACCCTAGACGTATCTTTATCCTGCCTGATTACAGCATGATGCGCAAGATAGATAGCATTACATTCATCTTCTACTTCAACCTTCTTCATGTGATTTAACTGTAAGTACTCATGTATAACTTTGGTGTATTCAGTTTTTAACTGCTCATTCCTGGCGAACCTCCTTTCCAGTTGTTCTAGTCTACTTACAGCTAGCTGCTTGGTGTTTCCGCACACCTTCACGGTGTCTGCAATGTCCATCTTTAAAGGAAGCTGTACCACATACCTCCCGTTTTCATCCCTTGTTGTTGTTTGCTATATTTCCTCGCATTTTTCTTCTTCCTTTGTCCAAATGCTCTGCTTACTGTATAGCTCTGACTCCACTTCCCAAAACCTTTTCAGTAGATTATTATCCTCTTCTACTTGCCGTGTGACATGCAGACTAGTGATGTGCTGTGAAGCAGTAAATGACGAATTAGTGCCTCCAGACAAAATCCAACCCAGGTGTGTTTTTGGGCAACAACGTTGCCTGGTCCTCTCATTAAACCTGCGTCTATGATGTCACCAAAAACGTCTGCGCCTAGGAGTATATCAATCTTCCCAGGAATGCTAAAAGGATCAGCTAAATTCACTTCGTTAACCTGAGGCCATACAAAACCTCTGATTTCCCTAGCTGGAAGCCTACGGGTTAACGTCTTCAATACATAAGCATTAACATGAAGAGAATAGGAATATCGTACCTTGACTTAATGTGTAATTTTACCAAATGTTTTATACACATTTGATTGTCCTCACCAACACCAGAGACTACTCCGCTGACCTTAGTTTTCTTCAAACCTAACAACTCCACCGCCCTTGCGGTGACGAAGGAAGCCTCTGACCCCTGGTCCAGAAGAGCACGTAGCACGTGTGACTGCCCTGCCTCAGATATGACGTGCACCAGTGCTGTCGCCAACAGGATATTTTGACCAGGTTGTAATATTTGTGGTACGCTCGACATGTGCGCCGAGACAAATGTTTGTTGTATTTTCTCTTTGTTGTTATTTGTTTCTCCAGACGTATGCGCTTCTTCACTTGCTTGTTTCTTATCTCGGTGCAATAACGAATGATGCCTTTTCTTGCAAATCTGACAAGTTGTTCTTTGTTTACATTTGAATACAGTGTGGTTCGGTATTAGACAATTAAAACAGAGATTATTTTTCTGGACGAAATTGTATCTGTCTTCTATTGACTGCTTGGAAAACTGTTTGCACTGATAGATATAATGATCTTCGCTACAGAAGGTGCATTTCAATTCCTTCGGCGCAGTAACGTGAAACATTTTAGTTTTAACAGTTTTATAGCTTTTGTTTGTAGGTTCCACCATCTCCAAAGTGCGAAATCTATTTTCCAGAAATGATTTTAATCTATCAAAACTAGGTAAGTCGTCAGTCTCATCTCTGCTTATTAACTCTTCCCACTCTTTATGGGTACTCGTATCCAGTTTCGATACAACTGAATAGTTGACAATCGCGTCCCAGTGATTCGTAGGCAACCCTAATTGTTTTAGTGCACTCATACACTCCACTGAAGTGTCTAATAGTTGCCTTATGGCTGTAGCTGATTCCTGTGATATTACCTTTTGTGTAAAGAATTTCTTGAAAACACAGTTTGCTATGTATCTTTTATTAGAATAGCGTTTTTTCAGCACTAACCAAGCCTCTGTATAATTTTCAGCGGTGATTGAAAATTGACGCAATAGCACCTCCGCCTCTCCGACTAAACTGCCTTTTAAATAATGTAGCTTTTGAACATCTTGTAAGGACTCATTGTTGTGCACCAATGCCAGAAATAAATCATGGAAGGACTGCCATTCTGTGTAGTTGCCATTAAAAGGTTGAAGAGAAATTCGTGGCAATTTAACTTCACTACCAGATGTGTTTGAAGTAGATATTGGTTTAGACTCACTTTTTCCTGGCACCAAACTTTCTAACTTGGACATCATTTCGCCTTTGTACATGTAATATGTTTCCTCAAAGTCTTCAAACATGTTTTCGGCAAAATAATTGTTTAGTTGACGCTGATCCATTGGAACCAATATAATTAAGGTTTCATGTACTTGCGAAAACTCCTTCCAATACTTTTCCAATGTATCCATTCTGCCTTTTAGGTAACTAACCGTAATTCTTTCCTTAGGTGATTTCTTGTAATTAAGATACCCTTTTTTCACCTTGTCTAACTTATCTTCTTGAATAAGTACACTTTTTTCTGTTTGATTCATTGCAATAGCAAAATAGTTTGTCTTTTACGGTTAAAACACAGCGAGAATAGTACGTCTGTATAAGAAAGTTCCAGCCTCTTTTTTACTTTTTTAACGTAGGGTAAGCAAGCGCCCGCCACACGGAATTGTCCAACAAATTTTGTCCAAACCTCAGCGGCTTACTATTTATTCTAACATTAACGCAACACTATCGTTATGATTTCACGATACACCTTGTCTTTTGTTCGTTGATCACACGGAATAAAGTACGACTTTGTTTAAGTAAAAAAGCACCAAATTGTCTCGATCCTTACAGTTCTTTTGCCGTAATTCACATTCGTTACACTATTGTTCATTAATTTAAACACTTTTTAATATCTATTTAACGTTATTTCACCGAAATTACACCTATTTATTGTAGAACCAAATATTTTTTCTCGTCACTGTCAAGAGTCCTGGTTCGATGGACCATGTTCTTAGGGTGATAAGGTTCACTTTAGATTGCAAGTGATTTTCAAAGCAAACGCGACTGGCTTCTGTATTTGATTTATTAAAACTAAATAACGGTAGGAAAAACTGCAAAAGCATTGCAGTTACATATGTACGTAGGTATAGTATAGGGACAAAAATCGACAGAACAGTTACAATACTAAACACTAACTATATCTAAACTATATCTACGTTCAGTGGAAGTGTAGAATGCTTCCACCGTCATAAATTTTAAAATAATAATAATAATAATTTGGTTCTGAAATATACATTTCAGGTCAAGTAACCATTAAGCTTTTGGATTTCGAAGGCAAGTTCACGTCTGCCGCCCCAAAGTTAGCTCACACGCACTCATGTCATGCTCTGAAAGCAGAGCGGTACCGAGGGCATGGTATTGCTTCCGTTCCCATAAGCTCTATGGGATCGTCTTGGGAACTTGCAATATCATAGAGATACACTAAAGTTTAGTGCACCTCAATGATATTACATTAAAATGTCTGTTTAAGTTTTTAACTCGAGTGATTTAAGTTGTGCTTTTTTCAGACACATTAAATATTGTTTGATAAGTGTAAGAAGATGGTCGTTGGGGCCGAAAGGTTCTCGAGTGGAGACCGCGAATCGGCAACCTATTTAGCAATGGCACGAATAAACGCGCGAAGCTAGTATTATTGAAATTAAAGAAAACGAGAGTGGCAGGGTAAATAAAACAAGCATATTGTTTACAGTAAACGACACACGACAGAAATGATAGAACAATATTCAAATCAAAATACAAAATACACACACATCAAAAACTAGCCAGGGTGTTTATATTAAAATATAAACATGAAGGTTTAACAATTGATTTGAAAGTTACTGATCCTTGTTTTAACTAATATGATAAAACATCTGCGCTGGTAATCAATAACAAAGTAAATACGATGATCTATTTACCATGTTTAACTTAACACTCAGACAAACAGAATACAATCACATAACTAACAATGTCTTTATTGATATAGTATTGGCGACAATTGCTCCTTCTTAGCGCTTAGAACTTACAAATTAGCCAGTAATACAAGTTCTTGCTCGTAAAGTTACCGCTATATGGCTTGTAGAAGCACTTAGTTTCTGTTTAAGTCACTTTGCGTTTAGAATTAGTCTTAATTTGTGTCGTTTGGAGACTAATATTTGTAATTCGTTAACACTCGTGACATACTGACGCGGTAAACGGAGAACTGCTCAAGTAAAGTATAAGCAACAAGATGGGATACGTATTCAATTACATAAAGTTTAAAAATAATAACAGACAACGTAATCTGTATAAATAAATCTGTACAGATAAATAATCATTAAATAATTTATTGCATCAGGCGTTACTTTGCGGAGGTCCATATCAATGAACTAAAAGAATTTCTTTGCTCACCCGCGACCTTACGATAGCTAAGTTTATGCAAAATATGCGTGTTCACGCAGTTTCTCCACCTCCACACTGTAAGAATACACAAAAATCACACAAACCCGACTATCACCACCACCACACTACACTAAAAAACCACTCTTCTTCTTCTTGTCTAACAACTGGTAGCATGGTGTACGGTTGTGTCACTCTGAAGATGAGCTCTGGTTGAGTTCGAAACGCGTCAGTGTAGTGTGTGGTGTGTTCTTACAGTGTGGAGGTGGAGGAACTGCATGAACACGCATATTTTGCATAAGCTTAGCTATCGTAGGGTCGTGGGTGAGCAAGGAAATTCTTTTAGTTCATTAATCATTAAAGTTTATCTAACCAGTAGTTTCACCCCTAAAATAGTTTTAGGGATTTTGAAATATTCGGGATATTCTGTTTTACATACATTCATAGAATCACACCTCTTTCCCAATGAAGGAGTAGGCGTAGTATATTTGTTTGCACTTGCAACGATCCTCTCTCTCGCTCTCTCTACATGCTCTACAGTTTTGGAGGAGTTATACTGCAATGTATTCAATTTTGTTTATTTTGATACGTCCTTTTGTTGAGATGCGAAGTTTTACAACCACATACATATAACAGAAGAGGCTCATTAGCGCAGGGAAAAATTCAATAGTCTAAATAAAAGTAGTTTGCATATTTATTTTCTAAAAGTTACAATTTAGGGCGTGTATCAGATCTGCAGGACCTTGTTACACCAATTCCTTTCTTTTACAGGTCTAACAGAAGTAGGCAGGTTCACCTTTATGTTGTCAACATGACTAAAATTTTCACTAAACGTTGTCGCTCGACGCAGAAGGTTAAATTGCCCGTCTGTTTGTTGGACGTTACAATGCGCCTGTTTTTAAATTTAAGCTGAATTGGCATCAACTAGTATAACACACACTCACAAACTTTTACATAATTTATATTATGTGTACCTACAATTAGTCATCTAGCAGATCAACTTAGACAAAAACCAAATCCAGACCCATTGTACATAATATAACACGCAAAAAATGCTTTGCAAACAAAACCACCACCACCATTTTTTATGTGTTTTATGTACAATAAAGTCATACAAATAAAAATACAAAGTGCTAAAAATCGTGTTGATCCAATTGGGGTCACAGCAAAGGCCGTCTTGCAGCACTCTGTTGCCTCATCTGTCTGTCCGTATGTCACAGCGTCCGTGAAAACTGCCGCTCTATCGTCAAATGAATCGTTAACAGCTATCAACTTACCACATTACTGATTTAGCTTCTGGTGTTAATGGTCAGACTTCATTCATAGAAATTAAGGAGGGAAATGTAACTGTAACTTTAATTATGATCACCTGGTAGGAAAGGAAATTTAATGAGAATATAACGTTTTAAACTTTCTTGATTTTCACTCATAGTCAGAATACCACAAATTCACTGAAGACCTCAGTCTACTCGTGACTACGGCCTATGTTATGTTGCCGAAACGTCGAGGTAAATATTACTCGTGTGTGTTGGCGTGATAAGTCCCGTTTGTGGTATTTTGGCTGTGCCATGACTGGCACATGACTTATCTGGATCGTGTCGATTTATTTGGAATGCGTGATATCTATCTCACGCGCGATCGATCCAGATAAACCACGCCGCCATCTCAGTGCTCAGTTAGAAATATTCTAGTACATAAGCTAGCATGTACATGATGTAGGGAGTTCAGTTCTGGTTAGTGGTAGTTCGAGAGATCAGTAAACGAGTCCAAGTAACCCTCACAAGATCTATTCACTCTCTTCACTTATTTTTCCCCTAAATTGCCTATTAATGAGAATAGAATAGGAAATCTTTTTTTGTAAGAGTTAACTAAATACTATACACCTACAATAATATTACATCTTAACTATAAACAAAAGTGCAGCTATTCAAAAAAACTGGTCAGTTACGAGGTTTGTAAACTTTGTAGATTATTTACGAATATCCAGTGTTAGCAGAGGCCCTCTCCTACGTAAAATAAATAAGGATAAGTAAGAAAGAAGAAAGATAAAATGAGCGCGTCGTGGGATAAATTTTAAATGGTCACTTACATACACAGACAAAGAAAATAAGATGTTCATACTTTTATTATTGGTTGTGATACTTATAAAAAAATACCTCCAAACCAAATTTCAAGTTTCCAGAACAACTGGAAGTACCCTAAAGGTTTTCAGTTACAGCATTCAGCGACATTACTAGTAATACGGCATTTTCCGTCAGACATGCCCCGCCATTTTCAGTCAGGCATGCGTACAGCCTGTGTACCTTATTGTAATTTAGAGAAATATGTGGCTATTTAGCCACATGCGGTCCTCGTTTTCAGACCGAGTTTAATTTCTGCCCCTTTAAATTATTACTTATCTGTGGTCGACACAAAACGTGACATTTACCTCAAAAGCAAGAGCTAAAAAACTAAAGTCAACGTTTGCACCCGACCTGCGCAGGCGCTGGAATCTCGCGGAGTCGCGCGAACACCCGAAACACGGTATAAAATGGCGTATGTCAATATAACTCGATGGCACTTACGATTTTCTTTATAAAACACAAAATAGCGTATGTGGATTGAAATTTGATGGCACTTAGGATTTTTTATAGGTTGGATAAAAAATATTAAACGACGTTAGTCGATTGGCATTTGATGGCACTTACGACCTTTTTTATGGCGGGAAATGTTTGTGCGGAGGTTGGAATTTCGGATTTTAAAAGATTTTATTCCATTTAAATATAAATGCTACGGGTTTGTTTGTGGTTTAATCATCGGTTAAAAGTTTGAAAGATGAAATAGGAGCTGTTTTTAATTTCCATTCATTTAAGTACCTATAATCTTACACAATTTAGGTTTATTATTATTTAAGAATGTTATATGTTAAAGAAACAACAAAGAAGAATTCGAATAATTAAATGTAAACTAAAATTAAAACTAGTTACTTAAAATTAAATTAAATCTAGAAAAGGCCCCGTGGCTAATGCTCAAAAGACTGGCAGCGTTTTCTCGCAAGAATACTAAAATGAATGTAGGGTTAAGTCGCACTGCAGGTGGTAGGACCTTGTGCAAGGTCCGCCCGGATGGCTACCACCATCTTGCTCGCTAATCCTGCCGTAAAACAGCAGTGCTTGCACTGTTGTGTTTCGGCGTGGAGAGTAAGACAGCCGGTGAAATTACTGGCACTTGAGGTATCCCATCTTAGACCTCTAGGTTGGCAACGCATCTGCAATCCCCCTGGTGTTGCAGGTGTCTATAGGCGGTGGTGATCTCTAATCATCAGGAGACCTACTTGCTCGTTTGCCATCCAGTTGAATAAAAAAAAACACATCTATTTGTCGTGTTCTGTCGTGACAGTGTCGTTTCATACATTTTATATGGTTGCGTTCACATTTATCTGATGCAACGTGTTGTGACGGCTTGTGTTGTGTCGCATCAAAGCTATAAAGTGAGAGAGGGCCAGAGAGCATCACAACACAACACGACAGATAAATTGTGGATCCGGCTTTATGTTATACGAAGCAATGGCCGTAGTTCCCACACCGTTAAGCTGACCACACACGCTAGGTTATATACTGCTCAAAAGAAAATAAGGGTTACGTGATATGGGTGAAAAGAAAATACATACTAATAAATATAATTCTTTATGACATTCCTTGGCTAAAATTGGTTTTATTAATAGAACATAACACAGTACAAATGCTTTTCATTCATTTAAATGGTTTCAATTAAAAAGAAAACATATTTTTGATTTCATTTTACCGGTGAAATTCAAGTGGCCCTTATATTCTTTTGAGTAGTATATATAACCGAGGATTATGCCTGCGCAGTTCATTTGTACAAGCATAACTGAACGTGTGCATGACAGCAGGGGGCCTACCATGCTCTCTTATTACGATTCAGTTTAGGCTCTAAACTGAACTGCATCGCTATTTCGTACCACGACGTTACTTTTGCGATTCAGTTCAAGCACGGTTCAGCGACAGCGATACAGACATTTTCATTCACTCACTTCAAGCGGTTTTCGTACCATGACGCTTAACTTGAGTGGGAATTGTCAAATTTAGCGATTCAGTATAGGTTACTCATTCTGTCAATTCTTTTGGATCGCTTTTTTTCAACTAATGAATTTCAAGAACTTTTCAACTTTTATTCAAGTTTTATAACATTGTGCTTCTTAATTCCTCATTCATAAAACTAATTTTTCAGTAAGAAAAGAGACTCGTGGATTAGTGACAGCGTGAACATTTTATTTGTAATCAACACAACGGTTACTAAGAACACGGAATGACATAATACTTATAAAGAGTTATGGTTTCCAAAATAAAGAGGTTTAAGTATACAATATTTGGTTTGCATATAGCGGTATCCCTTTCGCGACTTAGCGTTTCAGTTTCGGACCAGAGACAATATCGGTCTTTCATTCACTTGTAAACCATTGAGACTCAGCTCTGAGAAATAAACGTCGTGGTACCAATTTCGACGATTCAGTTTAGGTGCCTAAATTGAACTACTCTGCGTCTGGATCGTTTATGAAAAGATCATGGTAGGCCCCAGGGCTACTACGAAACTCGAAACTCGAAGTTCGTGTCATGTGGTCCCTCTGACACTTATACTATTTAATACGAGAGCGAAAGGAACGGTACGATACGAACTTCGAGTTTCGAGTTTCGTAGTAGCCCTACTGGACTCCTTGCCTGCGCAAGCAAAATTTTAAATATGAAATTGGTTATGCCTGGTCAACGGTTATAACATAGCGTGTGTGGCCGCATTTCTTCGTCAATATTACAGAGGTGCGAACCTGGGCTTTGATTTAATTACATTTTAAAATAATTTGTTTTAATTATTTATTTGTGAATTTATTAAAAAGAAATCATTTCAATAAAGAGTCTCTGTATTTCATTAATTAAAGAAATCGAAATTCATACGTGAAAGAGAACGAGCCATATTCCATTCGTCGGGAGCGAGCGTAACAGCCATATCTACGAGTACACATGTAGTACTTATAACATATATTTGAGCTAAGTCGTATACGCCGTAAGATGTGGGCCGCGTATTTGCAAACACTAGCCTCCCATGTTTGCCCGCAACCGTAATATATAAATACGCCGAGCAAATAATAACCATGAGAACTCTGCGCCGGAGTTTCTTAGAACATCCATTTCTTCAGTAAATGGATTTCACTTATATTTGGTTTTTATGTTTACTTTGGCTTATTTCGGTGTATTGTTACCTAACTAGCATATAATGGATGCATTCAAAGTCAAAGTCAAAGTCAAAGTCAAAATATCTTTATTCAATTTAGGCTATAACAAGCACTTATGAATGTCAAAAAAAAAATCTACCACCGGTTCGGTTAAACCTCTGCTGAGAAGAATCCGGCAAGAAACTCAACGAGGTATATATATATATTTTTTTTAAAAACAGATTTACAATATTATTAAATGATATTTAAACATCACAAGTATTTAACACAACTTTATTTTTAACACAGTAGGTTCGCTATTTGAAGGGATCGCTAATGCGGATCGGAATTATTTCCAAATATCCCTGTCCATGATATAATCATTAACTTTATAATACGCCTTTGATATTAATGTCTTCTTGACAATAGATCTGAATTTTGTATCCGTTTCGTTTATAATATTTTTTGGAATTTTATTATAAAAACGTATGCAATTTCCCAGAAAAGACTTTTTGGTTTTAGCCAGTCTGTAAGATGGAACTTTAAGCTTCCCTGTGTTTCTAGTAGCTTTTGGCTTATCGACGTTAGTGGGAAAATCACATATGTTCTTCCTAACATACATGATTATTTCAAAAACATAAAGCGACGGCAGGGTTAGGATATCTGTTTCCTTAAAAAAAGATCTTAAAGATTCACGCGTCTTCAAATTATAAATTGCTCTAATTGCTCTCTTTTGTAAGATAAAAATTGACTCAATGTCTGCAGCAGATCCCCATAAAATAAGGCCGTACGAAATAATGCTATTAAAGTAAGCAAAATACACCAACCGTGCCGTCGCCACATCGGTTAGCTGCCGTATTTTCCAAACTGCAAAAGCAGCAGAGCTCAATCTACCCGCGATTGCTGTGACGTGAGGTCCCCACTGTAGTTTAGAATCGAGCGTTATTCCTAAAAATACTGTTGATTTTACAAATTCAATAGTTTGACCATTTAACTTTATATTAGAAACTGAATTCGAGCTAGATGAATTTATCAACGAGAATTTAATACATTTAGTTTTCTTAGGATTTAGTAACAAATTATTGGCAGCAAACCATGCGGATATCACGGACAGGGTTTCATTGGGCTCAATGAAGTCGGTATCTTTTCTACTAACCTTGAACAGTAAAGACGTGTCGTCAGCAAACATAACTATACCCGACTTTTGGCTTACCATATAAGTAAGGTCATTTACATAAATAAGATACAGGAATGGGGCAAGAATGGATCCTTGAGGCACTCCCATTTCGACCACAGATCCCTCCGATACCGTTCCGTTAATCGCTACCTTTTGCTTTCTTTGTGTGAGGTAAGATTTAATGAGTTCTAAAGCGAGGCCACGAATGCCATAAAAATTTAACTTACAAATTAAAGTATCATGATCCACACAATCAAAAGCTTTCGAAAGGTCGCAGAATACACCTATAGCGTCATGTGATTCCTCCCAAGCTTGCAATATGAATTTAACTAAACTATGACCCGCGTCTGTAGTAGACCTGCCTTTTGTGAATCCGAACTGCTGTGGATGCATGATTTTATGGGTATTAAAATGCGAGATCATTTGCGTCAGCATTATTTTTTCGAATATTTTGCTAAACGCTGATAGGATGGACACAGGACGATAATCAGAGGGATTATCTTTATCACCTGATTTAAAAATAGGAACTACTTTACTATATTTTATATATTAGCGTAGATTGGTCTACTGCGTGGTTAGGTACGATTTTTAATAAAAATAAAACAGGGTTGCCAATACTTTTTCTTCGATAGAAACCCGCAAATAATATAGAATAGTGCAAACACTTATATTGTAGTCCTGTCAATCTTTCGAAGGTAAACTGAAGGAGATCCCTCTATGCGATAAGTTTGCCTTTGTAGCTACATCATAAAATGTGATGCCGTCTCCGTCTATTCGCACAAAACAAACCGAGACGGCATCACATTTATCCGTCAAAAAAATGATGACACAGGGTGTTAATGTTTGAAATTTGGCTTAGCAGAGAATTTTGTAAACATTAACATGTCATTAGCAAAGAGCAATACAGAAAATGGCAAGGAACCTGTCTTCATTAACACACACACAGATGAACAAAGGCTTCCGCCTTAGAACGCCGCATTGAACGATAACTCTACATTTATCACTCTGTTATTGTAAACTTCCCAATCCACACTGGGCCCGCATGAAAATTATGGCTCAAACCTTCTTAATCTGAGACAAAGCCTGTACCCACCACTGGGACGCATATAGGCTGGTGTGATGATGAAATGCAAAGGTAACATTAAAGTTCAATAATTGTACTTACTAAGAATAAACTCAAACTAAAAACTACCAGTTAAAAGCATTCACAAAGCACCAGCCGTTTATTTACCAAAGCCACTGAAATTTGTATTAGGACCCAAAATAAACTGCAACAGTTCCCGTTTTAAAAGTTGATCGTGTCTGCATTCATTTGTTTCTGTACAGCGAGGGTCGACGGCTACAAGGAAATCTTTTTATGCTCATTAATTATTGCACCTTCGTATCGACTACGCGTTAATTGTAAAATGGATTCTTTTTATTGACAGCCACTGGTATAGTGGCGTAAGTGATACGGGGGCATACATCTTTTTGGGGTTCCATACGATTAAACTGATCAAAATAAATGAGACTCAGAACTCGGATCCTACATTGCTACATTTTGGTCTGTGGTTATGTGCAGCAAGCGGCATTTGGAAGCATTTGAGATGTGGTCATCATCATCATTTCATCCCAGCCTATATACGTCCCACTGCTGGGCACAGGCCTCCTCTCAGAACAAGAGGGCTTGGGCCATAGTTCCCACGCGGGCCCAGTGCGGATTGGGAACTTCGCACGCACCATTGAATCGCTTCGCAGGTTTGTGCAGGTTTCCTCACGATGTTTTCCTTCACCGCAAAGCTCGTGGTAAATTTCAAATGTAATTCCGCACATGAATTTCGAAAAACTCAGAGGTGCGAGCCGGGGTTCGAACCCACGACCCTCTGCTTGAGAGGCGATAGGTCAAACCACTAGGCCACCACGGCTCTTGAGATGTCGTGTTTGACTCAAACTACCTATCTGTAAACCAAATCAAAGAGATGTAACAAGCAAAGGGACTAGCAAACTTTCGCATTTAAATATTAGCGGAAAGTAGAGTTTGCCGTATATTAAAGAATCCTACGTATTGTGAAACCCGACACACTCTTCGGTTTTAAACCATGCAGTTAATTTTTAACGTATCGCTCGTTGGTTTGGCTGCAACGTGTTTTGGTTTTAGTGGTTTAATGTTTAAGTGTTGGTTGATCGGGGAGCTAGTTTATTTATGCGGTTTGGTTGGAATGCTGTTTTATTTTGGTGACAATGGCAATGCTTAGCGCACTGGATGTATACTGTTTTAAATATTCAATTTGATTTTTAATTCAGATTCTAGTGTGATAGATATAGTTTAATTGTTTCAGAATATTTAATAAGCTACGTACTTAGTAGAATATAAGGGTGGCGATGTTCTGTTCTGATTCCTTTAAGGGGATTCAAAATATCAACATAATTATAATAATATACTTATGCGATCGAGTCATCATTATCATCATCCTAGCCTAAATACGTACTACTGCTGGGTACAGGCTTCTTCTCAGAATGAGAGGGCTTGGTGCGGATTGGGAACTTCATACACACCATTGAATGGCTTCGCATGTTTACGCAGTTTTCCTTCACCGTAAATCTTGTGGTTTTGTCAGTCAGGTCAGACCACTACGTCTTTTTTGAGAATTTAGTAAAATCCAGGAATTCCAGCTCAACTACAACACTATCCACTCAAAGGTTGACTGGTAGAGATACTTTTACGTAATAAGTTCGCCTTTGTATATGTGTCCCAAAGTCAAATTACTACAAACGGGACTTATCACGCTAAAACTCACGAGTGATATTTACAGTGGCCGTGGTCACGAGTTGACACTACTGGTCTATGTAAATTGTGTTTGTTTCTCTAATTTGGCACAATAAAGACTTACCCCCTTATTCATAAACGACAATCAAACCTATTTTAGTTAAAATGCCGCTAAAATCGTTTGTCCTTGTCTGTCACTCCGACATTTGTATTTGTTAGAAAGGGACAAAGCATTTGTTAGTTAACATAGGCTTGTTAAGTTTTATGAATAAGGGGGTTAAAATACATTTTATATAATATACGAGTTCACGCAAAGCCGTAGGTAAAAGCTAGTCAGATAATAATCGATTCTAGTGATGTACAATGCAGTCGATAATATATCGATATAGCGGCAGCCCCGGGCCGGGGCGTTAGGGGTATTAGGCGGGCAGATTTATTGCGCAATAACTTACGCTAATAATAATTTGTTTGTCAACACGAAGCCGTGGAGGTTGGAGTTGGGTAGTAGGAAAGGGGAGTTGGGTAGTAGGAAAGGGGAGTTGGGTTGAGGTGTTGTGTATGAAAAATTATTAAACAAGTGGTGTAAGAATGTTAGCTTACATATTGCTTCAGAAAGAACTCCATGGCTACATAATCAGTTATTATATATTATTGTGTGTGTTTGCAGCAACAAATAAACGTTTTATCTATCTATCTGTCTATCAATTAATAAATAAAAAGTTTCAAACTCAGTTAAGTATCTTCAGTTTATTACTTAAATTACAAATTGAAGCAAATTATACATTAAAATTAAATTTTAAGTAAAATTAACTATGATAAATAACTTTCTTTTTTTATAAATACAAGAATTTAAGAAAAAATAACCATATAAAAATTAAGTATAAACTAACTACCTATCTTAAAAACTTAGTACCTACTCGTACTAAATTAAATCTAAAAAAGGCCCCCGTGGCATGGTGCCCATGAGGCTGGCAGAATTCCCTCGTTGAATGGCGATGGCGATTCGTTGAGAGAGATAGCTGCCAGCCCTTTGGTCTCCAGTAGTCGACCGGGCGCTTTTGCACTTCTTTAATTAAATTTTGTGCGCCGACCCCAAGGACCCAGGGTCTCAAATCCAATTTTTTTTTAATATTATGTGTGATTTTATTATGTGTGTCTCCATTTCTTCCATGGATGTCGTAAGAGGCGACTGAGGACATAGGTTAGGGTACACCGTAGGCGACAGGCTAGCAACCTGTCACTATTGTACCGTTTTTGTCAAACTTAAAACCTAAAATTGCTAAAAGTGGCTCCGAAGCGGTAACGTTTCGTGTGCTCTGCCTACCCCATTTGGGAATACAGGCGTGATTTTTATGTATGTATGTATGTATTATGTGTGATTTGTGTATTTTTATTATTAGTGACTAGCCTTAACTAGCCTCACCTTTAGTTTCCATAAGGTCAATAGTTAAATTAAGCAAGGTGTTCCTAACCACGACGTTAACATGCAGCTGGCGGGGCGTTGATTGAGCGGAGGGGGGCTATTACTTACTAGTAATGACTTTTGGAAGAACCATCATAGCCCCCGAGCAGGTGGTCGGACGTGTACAGTTGAACAAACTGATTCATGTACAGTCATCAGCACGAATATCTGACATAACAAAGCGTAAATAAATCTGATTGATAAATGTAAGACGTAAATGACTCTATTTCTAGGACCGTTAGGACCTGTTCAATATATTTGCACCCTTCGCTGTGGCAGATATTACGCAGGTGACTGTACATGCCTGAACTGGGATGATCCTGTGTTTCAGGCTTAAAAAGACTATATAAATTAAGTTAAATTAAATTAACCCTGGCAGAAGAAAAGCTGAAATAAAATCCTACTACTAAGGTAAATTAGAAAACTTTAGAAATTAGAAACTAGGTGGAACCATTTAATAATCAATTTTACTATGATTTCCTTGGCAAAAGTATAAAAAACCGGCCAAGAGCGTGTCGGACACGTCCAAAATAGGGTTCCGTAGCCATAACGAAACAAATAAGTAGTAGTATTTTTCTAAGGATTTCGTATTTTATACGGAATCTTCCAAGTTTAGGTATATTTTATACCTTAGGCTGCTATTTACTCTTAAACTACTAATAATTCTCAAGTAAACTTAGCCGTTATAGTTTTCCTTAAAATTTTGATGTACTTATTACCCTTCTGAATTTTTTCAAATTTTTCCATCTACCGGTTTGGATTTTAGAGAGGGACGCTCGATTTTGATGAAAATTTGCACTTTAAAGTTGAATATTTTGCAATCAAATCACTGAATCGAAAGCTCGTTTTAGCAACTAATGATTTCAAAATACCTATCCAACGGTACCCCATACTAGAAGGTTGGATGAGAAAAAAAAATCGCCCCCACTTTACGTCTATGGGAGGTACACTAAAAAAATTTTTTAAAATTTTTATTGTACCATTTTATCGGCATAGTTTACATACATATTCGTGCAAAATTACACCTTTCTAGCATTGATAAGTCTCTGAGCAAAGCCGCGGACGGACAGACAGACAGACATGGCGAAACTATAAGGGTTCCGTTTTTGCCATTTTGGCTCCGGAACCCTAAAAAGGAAGGGATGTCAACATGACATTAGTTAGTAGGTCAAAGGTTCTACCCTGGTAGACGACTCAGTTTGTTTGTTCCACTGTACTTGCTCATGGTAAAGCCAATTTTTTGATTAAATCCCATTATTTACTAGTCTCTACCCTTTGCCTTTAAAGAGTTGTGGTAGCATAGTGATTTTTTTCTGGAATATACGTGTAAAATTATAATTTAAATTTACCGTGAGCTTAAAGTTGAAGGAAGACTGAGAAAACTTTTTCTTAATTTCTTCATACGTTTGATCTCAATTTAAAAATAAGGTAATAGACAGACATAATTAATTATTTTCGTATTTTATAAATAATACTAGTAAAGAAGCTAATATTTCAATCAGCCTTACTGTTTGTATTTATTCTGATGTAGGTACAAACTGTTATAAAATTGATAAAGCGCTCACTCGGTTGTATACGACACAAAATTTTTCTCTGTCCTTTATTTAGCATAAGCTCTATAAAAATCCCGCATGAGCGTATGAAATCTTTAAGTATTCATGCCCCCCGGGACTGCCGGTGCCGATATTAACCCGGGAATTAGCTGCTGAGCCGCAATCCCGTTTTATTGCAAATGGTAAGTCACGGGCCGGGGGTCCGTCTTATATTTAGGACATTATCTTTTATTGAGAAAAGTGTTTATGGGCCGTTCAGAGGATGTAAAAAGAAAGCGGGGAGGATAAAACCAGGCAGGTAGGGAATAAGTTCATCATCATCATCATATCAGCTATAGGACGTCCACTGTTGGACATAGGCCTCCCCCATAGACCTCCAGTTGTCTCGGTTGGAAGCGGCCTGCATCCACCGTGACCCCGCGACTTTAACAAAGTCATCCGTCCATCTCGCAGGTGGACATCCTACGCTGCGTTTGCCTATCCGCGGTCTCCACTCGAGAACCTTTCGGCCCCAGCGACCATTTGTTCTCCGTGCTATATGGCCTGCTCATTGCCACTTCAACGAGCCAATTCACTTGGCTATGTCGGTGACCCTTGTTCTTCTACGTATCTCCTCATTTCTGATTCGATCTCGTAGAGAAATCCCAAGCACAGCTCTCTCCACAGCTCGCTGGGGATCATCGATACGGTATTTGGCTATTTTTTATATGTTTTATAAATTAAAACTACAGAATGTCTGTTTTCGAATACAGAAACAATTTTAAGCTACCTCACAGAATAAGTAATAGTACAAGTACCTACCTTTACAAATAACAAAGATTAGACAGAGAAAGACATACTGACGTGACGTCACACGCAAGTAGCGCCATACTTGCTGCATAGAAAAAAGCGTTTGAGAAAAAAAACATTATAATTCCAATTTTCAATCGAATTGAGTTTTCTCTTCGCTAAACACTGTCTGTTTATCTATATTTTCATAATAATATATAAGACATGGCAAATTCAGGAGTTGACAAATACCGTATCGTGCTAGTTTTAGGAGCCTAGTATGCGATCATGCCTCTAACCATGGCTTTAAATGCAAAGTTCAATTACTCGCTTGAGTGAGCTAATTTCGCGGTTTTTCAAGTGCTGCAAAACACATATTAAAATAAGATTTTTGGTGGAAAAAAATCCTTTTTAAAACAAGCTTTTTTGCCAACTGTTCTTTTTGTTGACTGTACTTGCATTGTCATAATACATTTCCGTACCAAATTTCAAGTCGATGCTAACCGTTGAGGAGTTCCGTCCTGTAGAGACAATCCTCGCCGGACCACCAGGATGTCACTGGCAGATTATTATATTGTCACCAGAAATACATAAGTATACCAAATTTTAAGTCAATCCGACCAGTGGTAGTGGGTCAAATTCAACGTGCAAGGTTCATTGAGCGATTGTATTTAATATTAAGCCATACGAATAAATAACGTGCAAGATTTGATCCGCACATACATACATGTATGACTGTATGCCAAATATGTGGTCTACCACCCTGAAGTTGATAATTGTTTGCACGTCATAAAACAATAATGCCAAGACGGGTCTGTCAACTTGAAAGTTTGACTTTAGCGACATATTATTCATTTGATAGGAACTTGTTTAAAAATTGATAAACCACTTATTTTGATGATGGTACAAACATTTCAAGTTAAATAAAAGCTTGTAATGAAATCAGAACGTTAGTAGATTTTAATGTTCAATATGATTGGTCTAATAACAACAGACAAAGACAGAGAGATACCAAACGGCGAGATGAAAGGGCTTTTACATGGGCAATTTAGATTTCAATTTGATGACGTGTCTTGTTAAATCGCGAGAGCATTTGACGAAATGAGATTTAATATTTTAGTACCTGTTCTATCAGTAAGTAAAATCAAAATACCCCAATTGGAAGCTACGCACCCATTATCCGCGACCCCACGGCTGGGCTCCGGGGAGTTTTAATTCTCTTTACGTGTCGCTGTCAGTTGAGCGTGTTTGTCTAATGCCTTCTATGTTGGGGTAACTTGCGAGTCAGTCGGTGGCCTGAGTCCGTAGGTACCGTAAAAAGATTGGTGCTAAATAATATTTAAAAACCGGCCAAGAGCGTGTCGGACACGCCCAAAATAGGGTTCCGTAGCCATTACGAAAAAATTAAGTAATATTTTTCTAAGGATTTCGTATTTTAAACGGAATCTTCCAAGTTTAGGTATATTTTATACCTTAGGCTGCTATTTACTCAAAAACTACTAATAATTCTCAAGCAAACTTAGCCGTTATAAATTTCCTTGAAAGTTTGATATACTTAGTTTTCTACCATCCTGAATTTTTTCCAATTTTTCCTCCCACCGGTTTAGATTTTAGAGGGGGGGACGCCCGATTTTAATGAAAATTTGCACTTTAGAGTTGAATATTTCGCAAAAAAAACACTGAATCGAAAAATTGTCGTAGCAAGCCCTTAATGGTTTTGAAAGACCTATCTAATGATACCCCACTCTATAGGGTAGGATGAGAATTAAAAAAATCACCCCCACTTTACGTCTATGGGAGGTATCCTAAAAAAAATATTTTTTGAATTTTTAATTCTACCATTTTGTTGGCATAGTTTACCTATATATCAGTGCAAAATTACAGCTTTCCAGCATTGATAGTCCCTGAGCAAAGCCGTGGACGGACAGACAGACAGACAGACAGACATGGCGAAACTATAAGGGTTCCGTTTTTGCCATTTGGCTCCGGAACCCTAAAAACTGCACTGTTACCGCGGATCGGCAAACGCGGCATAAGAGATAGATGGATGACCTCGTTAAAGCCACGGTGGATGCAGGCCACTGACAACCTAAGCAACTAGGGATATATGGGGGAGGGAGGGGGAGGCCTATGTCCAACAGTGGACGTCCTACGGCTGATATTATTATTATTTTAATTATTTTTGTAGAGGCTTTTGGCCGAGACTAAACATTGTGCTTTTCACGATCACTGCGAGGAAATAAAAAATATTTTTAATAAGAAATATTTCTGAATATGTTAATGATGGATGAGTATAAAATTTGACATGAATAAGAGCTTTGCGGCCTATTTATAGAACAAGCATTTTGATTTCGAAATTTCAACCGCTCTCTTTCTAAATTGATCGATGAGAAAGAGACGCACTGATTGACTAGTGAATAAATTCGGTCTGTTAACACGTGGCAAGACAGGGAGCCAGTGGATTAGCGGCGCACGCGTCTAATTGACTGCGTAATCCGCCGTCACCCTCGCCCGGGTCGCAATCGCAAGCTTGTAATCCGAACATAACGCATTTTTAAAAGCTCATGTTTAGCTCGCCATGTTTGTTTACGCTGCGGACTGGACTGGCAATATTTATTTCACACGAGATTAACCCATAAATAATATCCCACTAATATAAATGCGAAAGTTTGTAAGTCTGTTTGTTTGTTATCTCATCACGTCAAAACCGAACTGATTTAGATGAAATTCCGTATACAGTTTGTGTCCCGGAGAAGGACATAGGATAGTTTTTAACCCGGAAAATTGCATAGTTCCCGCGGGATAGCTGTAAACGAATTCTACGCGGACGGAGTCATGGGTCACCAGCTAGTAAAAAAAAAATATAGTAAAAGCTAGTGAAAATGATCATCAACTTCTTCTTCTTCTTCTTAAATTTAAGAGCATAGGCTCTTGGTATGGCCCAAGCCCTCTTGTTGTGAGAGGAAGCCTGTGCCCAGCAGTGGGACGTATATAGGCTGCGATGAATGAATGAATGAATGCTCTTGTCGGTGGAGTAATCGCCACTCCGCACGGTCTTTGGCCAGTTGTTTGACTTCCTGATACGACAAGACACCATCATCAACTACAGACGATAATTGTCAAAGAATCAAACTTCTACAGAAAACTGTATGTCGGTCGGTTAAATCGTTTTAGAGAATAGTGGGTAGGCATATTGGTTTTGTACACAACAAACAACATCTGAATAGAAAGTGTTGACTAGATTATTTCGAACCTATGTACGGCCAAGGACTTTAATCCCTGACCCACCACGGAACCATTTCACAAAGTCAAAGTCAAAGTCAAAATATCTTTATTTAATTTAGGCCATAACAAGCACTTATGAATGTCAAAAAAAAACCACCACCGGTTCGGAAAAACCTCTGCTGAGAAGAATCCGGCAAGAAACTCAACGAGGTACAGCAAACGTCATAGTGACATCGCAATTATTACCAAGGAAAATCGTAATGACTTTTCCTTTGAAAAGGTACCGTGGTGGGTCAGGAATTTAAAGTCCTAGACCGTACAAAGTCTAAAACCAAACGTCAGAACGAATGAATGAATGAAATCGGAGAAATGATTGATTTACGATTTAATATTTAGAAACCGCCTGTATGTAGATACATAATAAAATATTTTTATTTCATACGAGTATTCATCTAATCAAATAATTTACAATATTAAAAACATTTCTGAGAAAGAATACTCGGGAGTTCGGTCATTGTATAGAGAATAGAGACACTTTGTGTTTTGTCTCTTTTTGTGCGATAAAAGTTTACATACATACTTTGTATACGTGAGACTTAAAGGCTCTACACACAACACGAAAATAATATATTTTACCTGACACGTTGGTACTATTGTCATGATATGATACGGTGTAACGGGTAGACCTTAAAAATTGTCTCGGAAATGTAGTAGGTGGGTAGAGTACCATCAGCCAAATATGTGGTCTCCCACCCTAAAGTTGATAATCGCTTGAATGTCATAAAACAATAATGCCAATAGACGCGTCTGTCAACTTGAAAGTTCGACTTTAGCGACATATAGGAACTTGTTTAAAAATTGATAGACCACCTATTTGGCTGATGGTACCAAGCTTTTCATTTCAATATCGCTTCTAATACGGAAGCTCTTTCTCCAAAGCGACCCGCCAAATCTCAAACACAATGGAAGTGTAATATCAAGTAAATGAAAATGAAATTTAAATTTAAATTGGACCGACACAAAGGCGGTGACAATTTAATAAAAGCTTTCAATTTGAATGTTTGAGAAGTTTCGTGCTTTCGCAAAGCTCCGGCTTTGGCAAGATGGCGGTGGAGTTTGCAGACAGTTATTTTGGTTGTATAAGTTTTGGATGATTTCGCTTGCATCTAATTTTGGTATTATTCAGTAGTATCATTTGTCCGCCTGCAATTTGACATAATATATACTTAGCACAAACAAAATGCTTTTTAACCCGTTAACAAGTATTAAGCTCCATTTTAGGGATAATTTAGATTTTTTAGTTTTCTTTTGTTGTGCCGAATTTTGGCAAATAAATTTATTCTTTTTTTCTTTTTTCATAAAACTAAGGGGGGGGGGGAGACAAGCAATCAATAAAATACTTTCTCACAGCGCGTACATTTTATCAGGTTTTTACTAACAATGGATTTTTACTGATACGTAATGCCTTTTAAAGTGTATATTTTGACATAGGTACCTAATAATTTGTACGGATCCCTCTGTTCGCGAGTCCGAGTCACACTTGGCCGGATTTTGCTATGTTTCCACCAATAAAAAAACACAAAACGCATACCTTCATGAATTTGAATTCAGACCCCTATTCTCAAGCCACGCGTAAATCGCAGAGGCGTCGGAGGCGATAATAAATATCAATTCCCGTGAAATATGTCGAGCGATTTGCGGATCATCTCGACACAGGAACGGCGATCCGATGGCTTGATTGATGAAGCAACTTGAGATACTATTGAAACGTAAAGTTTACCAGAAATAGAAACTGAGCAATGAGTAGATTTTCAATGACGCATCAAATTCGAACAAATTTTAATAATGCTGACAAAGTAACTGCATGTAATAAACACTCGAGTATTAAAAAAATACAGTGTTGTTCAACTTTTTATCTGAACTGTTGCCTGGTAGAGAACTTGGTAAGTTGTTTTGTTAATTTAAAACTGGGATATATTTCTTGTACTTACCTACGTATTTTTTTTTTATTCGACTGGATGCCAAACGAGCAAGTGGGTCTCCTGATGGTAAGAGATTACCACCGCCCATAGACACCTGCAACACCAGGGGGATTGCACATGCGTTGCCAACCTAGAGACCTAAGATGGGATACCTCAAGTGCCAGTAATTTCACCGGTTTCTTACTCTCCACGCCGAAACACAACAGTGCAAGCACTGCTGCTTCACGGCTGGATTAGCGAGCAGGATGGTGGTAGCAATCCGGGCGGACCTTGCACAAGGTCCACCTGCAAAACCTGTATTATGTTGATGATATGATTTCGCCGCGGTTATACAATGAACCTACTGCGTACCTACCACGTGATTCCTCTAAGTCTTCACATGATTTTCATGACCTTATTCATGTTTTTTAGTATGTTTCTTCTACAGAATCAGTATGATGTAACACTTCTAACCGTGCGTTTGTTGAGAAACGTCTTCCAATTTGAGACTGCAGTCGTGAGCGACCATTTTGACTGCGACTGTTAAAACGACCATGTAGTTCGTGAGTGAATAATTTTTCAACTTATACTATGTTACTTACCATATCCGGTTATAGTTCCCGTTTTCCTGTCCAGTATATTGTTATTTAGTTAAGTTAAGTCGTGCCGTGCCCGATTTTAGAAAACTACAGGCCCCGCCTTTACCTGTGGGTGTCGCAAAAGGCATTTACAGAACCTGTTCGCTTCCCACAATTTCATTTGTCAAAGGTTGCCTAGAAGACATCATTCTAAAACCTTATCGGCCTATTGCTTACCTTGTAATTTTTTCTTTGCGTCTGTTAACAGATACCTGTTTTCTGTATCACTTACTATAATTGCGTTCAATAAATTAGTTCTGGAAAAGAATACAGCCATTATGGCATAAAAAAATATATACGCGTCGACTTGAGAACCTCCTCCGTTTTTTTCGTCGGTTAAAAACTGGGGAAAAACGATAGCAATCCAGGCAGTAGCGCTCTCTACGTATATTTTCCAGTACGACGGACTTCAGCTAATTCTTATCCAAATAAATATTTTAAATTAGTCCAAGACAATTGATCAAATTTGACTCTAAAACATTCCTCTAAATAATCTAGATGAAACAAGAAAAGATATTATTTTTTTTGCAAACAGAGAAGCATAGTACGTAATAAATGTATGTTCAATTTTCAGTACATCGTTACATTTTTATAAAAGTATTATGTTTATATAAAGTACAGTATAAGAAATTACTGTAATAGATATACTGACAGTAAAACCCTCTTCCCATAAACGTAGTCGGCGAAATAGCTGTAAAAGGCAAAAGGCGTTTATTCTGATCGCCGCACATAAGCCGAGCCTCCGCCGCCGCTCGATACACACACGCGCACGCGCGCTGCCGCTAGGGACGCCGTACACAGATATCGATAATAACCAACTTGGAAAAGTTGAAAAATCCTCGTCATTGTCATTTCGAAGTTCTATTTCTCAATAATGGCTGAATCGAGTCTAATGAAACATATCTAACAACTGCAAGAAAACTCGTTTCCACGTGAAATAATCGCATTGAAATCGGTTCATCCGTTTGAGAGCTACGGTGCCACAGACAGACAGATAGACATTGGCATCAAACTTATCACCCCTCGTTTTGCGTCGGGGGTTACAATTACCAGCAAAAATTGTCATTTACAAATTTCAAATGTGTTGCACAAAATTTGAGATGGTGAGCAAATTTGACGTACTTTCCACCAACTTAAACTGCTTCATTTTCCCTTAAAATATTTATTTCGTCACCGATAGGTTATTTTTTTGATAAATAAAACAGTGTTTAAAGTTACAATTCCAGTAACATGTTGATTAAATAATACAAAGTCAAAAGAAACATTTGTAGGCTACAACGCGTTAGTAAAAATTGTAAACAATTGTAAAAAAAATACTAAATTCTAAATTCTCGTGTATTTTAAGGACCCGAGATACTGTGTCGCCATATTTTTGATTTTAATAATTATTATTATAACAGCATTATTTGTAAGACAACAATGGTCCATTAAAACAAAATTAAATTATAATCAAATAGAATACCTACAATTAAAAAAAAATTAAGAGACGGAAGAAAATCGATTGGAGAACTATTACAAAGTAACCATTTCCTTTCTAGATAATCCTTCAATTTTAACATCAGCAAACCTAAAGCTCGACGAACGCACATCCCTAGAGCTTTTCCCGGTTCCGCAAGCCGGATATATACAAGTTCCCAAACTTTATTACGTTTTTTTCCTCCATGTAGAATTCTTATTAAATTATAAATAACAGCACTGTAGCATAAAAAGTTATCTTTTCGGCATTTAGTTCACATTTATGTTACTTTATAATTTAACTCTTGCTGGATAAAATATTTAGTCTTAAGCTCATCATCATCATCCAGCCTATATACGTCCCACTGCTGGGCACAGGCCTCCTCTCAGAACAAGAGGGCTTGGGCCATAGTTAGTCTTAAGCTGCTCATGTAAAATAACACATTGTATGAGTAAGTATACTTATTGTTGAAGGTCTAATAAAATAAATAAAATAAAATAAGATACTTAATTGTGGCTTTGTGTTAGCCTTGTTACTGTAATGTAGATTTGAAGTATAGTAATTCTCTGAAAAATGTATTTCAGAGCCAAATTACTCGTAGCAATAATGGTGTAATCAAAAAATGTAAACAAAACTAGATAATACTAATAACATAATATAAACACAGCAATGTATGAATAATAAAGGTAAAGTAATTAACATCTCCATAGTTGTTGTTTAATTTCCTCGCAATCAAAGTGAAAAGCAAATGAGTGGAGATAGCTTTTTATAAAACTATATTTAAAATGCATTTTATACCCTAGTTGTATCGTCTACTATTAATCTTCAACTGATTAAAATTTTTATTTTTACAAAATAACCGCAAACTAAAATCCAATCAATCTTTCAAGTGATAAGACCGCCTATTGTCTACCCTGCATTTAGTCTGTGTAACCATGTACACTTAATGTACTGATCTGTGTTGCTCAATAAAAAATATTATTACCTATTGTTTTGTAATAAAAAAAACTGGTTAGTAAATGATCACTCAAAACACAAAAATAGTAAAAAAAAGATAGAGTTTGGATGCCGCTAGCCGGGCGTGGCGGGCCGGCCCCGCCCCCGCGATAAAACTCACACGACATAATGTCGACTGGTTGCGTAATAATATACCTAACGCTTAGGCTGCGTCCAGACACGGCGAGAATCGCGAGGTTATGAGCGCACCGTCTCTTTGCAGAGTATTGCTTGAGAAAGAGACGGTGTACAGTAACCAGCACCAATATCTGACACAACAAGCGTGCATAAATATCTGATACGACTCTATTTCTAGGGCCGGAAGGACGTGTCAGATATTTTTCACGCTCCGCTGTGGCAGATATTAATGCTGGTGACTGTACTAAAATCAGCTTTAAACGTACCTATTTATATTAGAATGGCCGTTGGAAAAATGTAATGGGTTTTAGTATCCTACTAATATACATTCCAGCCTATTTACGTCCCACTGCTGGGCACAGGCCTCCTCTCAGAATGAGAGGGCTTAGGCCGTAGTGCCCACGCAGGACCAGTGCAGATTTACAATTTCACACATACCATTGAATTACTTCAAAGGTCGTGCAGGTTTCCTCACGATACTTTCCTTCGCCGTAAAGCTCGTGGTAAATTTCAAACAATTTCGCACATGAATTTCGAAACACTCAGAGGTGCAGGCCGGGGTTTGAACCCACGAACCTCTGCTCCTTCTAATATTATGTGCGAATTTTTGTGAGTACCAAAATGTGTGTGCGTGCGTATTTTGTTACTCCTTCAGGATAAAACGGCTGGACGGATTTGAATGAAATTTGTTATAAGTGTTATAAGTTTGACCGCTATGTGTGTCTGTGTGTGTGTCTGTCTGTCTGTGGCATCGTAGCTCTTAAACGGGTGAACCGATTTGAATGCGGATTTTTTTATTCGAAAGCTGGGTTTCTAGCGATGGTTCTTAGACATTTTATTTTATAATGTATTAATATATAATAATGCATGAGTGTAAGATATAATTTCGTATAATTAATATAGTTTTGACATTATGTAATCTTAGATTTAGTAATGTACTTATAAACTGCTGTTGTGTGCCCTTACAGGGCGTCATGGACCGACTTATACTATTTACTAATGTGACATCTTATTGTAATGAACATGACCAGATGGCCTAGTGGTTAGAGTATCTGACTACGAAGCTTGAGGTCCCGGGTTCGATTCCCGTGTCGGGGCAGATATTTGTATGAAAAATACGAATGTTTGCTCTCGGGTCATAGGTGTTTAATATGTATTTAAGTATGTATCTATTTATATAATTATATTTATCCGTTGCTTAGTACCCATAACACAAGCTTTGCTAAGCTTACTTTGGGACTAGGTCAGTTGGTGTGAATTGTCCCGTGATATTTATTTATTTATATTTATATTTATGACTTGACAATAAATAAATAAATAAAATAAAATAAATGTTTAATCAAATTCGGCCGTTTTTGAGATATTTAACTTTGAAGTGTCAGTGACCCC
This sequence comes from Choristoneura fumiferana, assembly GCF_025370935.1. Taxonomy (NCBI): domain Eukaryota; kingdom Metazoa; phylum Arthropoda; class Insecta; order Lepidoptera; family Tortricidae; genus Choristoneura; species Choristoneura fumiferana. The sequence goes on from NC_133493.1 coordinate 14,292,200, forward strand.
CGGGTTTTCCAACTTTCTGTTGGTTAGGTTATACCTTCTTTTGTTTTTGTTTCCTTTGACACAGTGATTCCTTGTCTTTATTCCTTTTTACAATGCAGTATAAGATCGTGTCAGATCCCGAATTTAAAGGCAAGTAATTTAAATCTTAAAAGGCGACCTAAGCCGACCAAAAAATCCTTTATTTCCACGCAATAAGAGCGAAAAAGACGTCTTCCCGTCGGTAAACTCTTATTGCATAAAGAGTTTTTTGATCGACTAATGCCTATTCTGCGTTGACAGAATAAAAGCGAGCTTGGAACGACTATTTTCGGGAACCCTACAAATACCGTAATCGCAAATCGTCCATAATTCCAGAACGTTCACAAGCCGCGTCTCCATTGCGGGCGGTGTACAGTCGGCGCGCGTGCCGGCACTAAATATCAATACGGCTTACGGCGCGAAGCTATTGCTTATGTGCTGTAAAAATATTAAGTTGTTTGTGTTTCTGTTTACAAGCTTTTGGAAACGCTACTAGGGCTGCTCGCGCGTATTGCCCGCCTTTCCAGTGTGTTATGAATATTAATGCATACGAACGCGCCCGTTTCTACTAATATAAGGATGATCTACACTTCAAAGAAAAACTACTTGTATCTGAAGTTGACGCAAATAGTTATTGTATGCATCAATATTCATAACGAAAATACAAACTGAGACATGGATGCACAGAAAAACCAGAAAAAGATACCAGCACTGGGAATCGAACCCAGGTCCTCAGCATTCCGTGCTGCGTGCTATAACCCCTACACCACTGCTGGACAGGAATCTAGACACGATTTTTTCCTATGCATACATATCTCAGGTTGCTTATTTCTACTTTGCTACTTAAGCAGCAGCACTAGCGACATCTATGTGGCGTCGACAGACGTCACACTCTTTCGGAACCAACCGCTCACCCAGACAAGAGATGTCGCTACTAAGCAATCAAATTATGATTGGTTTTTGGTTTCAGTTTGTATTTTCGATATGGTTTCACGGGATACCCGTAAAAGTAACAAATTTGGAGTTGAAATAAAAAATCCAAAAACCCAATCATAATATTCATAACGCCCAGGAACAGGCGGGCAAAATGCTCGTGAGCCTTACCCACTAATGTCAATTTTGACATCTACAGTGTGTTACCGGCAGCCAAGCTTTTTTAAAGGGAGGTTAAAGTAACGTATTTCTGTAATCTAACGATGACAATAATTTAATAAATAAATTATTCAGACTTTGTTAACTTTCTAACAAAAACACAATTGCCAGCAATGTACAACAAAGTAAATTGACAAGTATTAATCAAAGTTTAAGTATCTGTCAGCTGTTATTTACTAACACCCACCTTGGTAATTTACTTTGTTGTGCATTGCTGGTAATTATGATTTTGTTAGAAAGTTAACAAAGTCTGAATTTTAGTTTATTTATTAAATTACTAGCTTTTACCCGCGGCTCCGCCCGCGTGCTATTCGGTTATCACGCGCTGTTCCCGCGGGAACTGTGCATTTATCCGGGATAAAAAGTAGCCGACGTCACTCTCGGGCCCATAAACTATCTCTATGCCAAAAATCACGTCGATCCGTCGCTCCGGTTCCGGTACGGCGTGAAAGACGGACAAACAATAGGTAAACACAAACTTTCGCATTTATAATATTAAGTATGGATGGCTTAGTTACAGAAATACGTTACTTTAACCCTTAAAAAAAGCCTGGCTGCCTGTAACACACTGTATAGGTACGTTTGCCAAGGAAATCATAGTGAAATTGATTAGGTATTAAAAGGTCCACCCTGGTTGGTACATGATTTAATTTGTTCGAATGCACACAAAATGACTGAGAGATTGAGACCGATTCAGAGAAACAAGCATTTTTTTAAAATAAAAACTTCTCTAAACCCTAATGCAATGTACGTGGCCAGTATTTACTAATACGAGTATTATGTAGCACCATCAGCCAAATAAGTGATCTATAAATTTTTAAACAAGTTCCTATCAAATGAATACGTCGTTAAAGTCGAACTTACATTGTGCGTTAAGGGCGGTAAATAAGTAATTACGACCGAGTCTAATTTCGATTTAATGAGCCAGTCTTCGTAATTCCAATACAGCGTGCAACAATAAATTTTTCATCAAATTCGTTAGTAAATAATTCTAGTTTCAAAATAAAATTCTTCTCAAAAAACACTTTTGTGTTATTAATACTATTGTGTGGCTTAAAACATTCTGCATCACATGGTCTAAATGACAAAACAGCGTTTTTTTTTTAAGATAGCGCCTTTTGGCTTAGGAGGGCAGAATTTTGATGAAGCCTTTTTATAGGCGCAGAATAAGCGATGTAGAAAATCTCGCTCTACTAATCAAGGGCTAGACCCTGGCCACAATACAACTTGTATTGTGCCCTGGCTGCGGTTACTAAGCCAAAAATCAGGTTAGAAACATGACACACATGTGTAGAAGGCTTTGGTTCCCCCTTTCTTGGGTAATGGTGCGCTCACGGCGCGTCCCGTTTGTCCGTGAGCGCGCAGTTAGCGCGCGCTGTTTGCGCGTCGTGCGCGTGCGCCGCGGCGCAAGGCACGAGAGGCAGCGGGTCACTTTGGCGGGGTAAACCAGCCAAATTAATGTCGTACCACGCATTCTGTATTCATCATCATCATCATGTCTAGATCGTTCAGCCTGTATACGTGCCACTGCTGGGCAAAAGCCTCCGTCCGGACTGGGGCCGCAGTTCCCACGCGGGTCCAGCGTGGATTAGGAACTTTCTGTATTAATACATAATAATAAAGTTTAAATATCATGGGACACTTGACACCTATTGACCTAGTCCCAAACTAAGCAAATCATGTTCAGTCGAACAAATTGAATCATGACCCAGGGTGGAAGCTTTTAATGCACAGTTCCCGAGGGAACAGCGCGCGATAACCGAATTCCACGCGGACAAAGTCGCGGGCAGAAGCTAGTGTAGGAAAAAATGTTTCTCTCTTTATCTCTCTCTCTTAAATGCTTGTCGGGCCGAAAACATTTTTTTTTCAAACAACACATTTTGTCTACGACTAAAATTAAACAATCGCTCGCGCCCGCTTCCGCTGCCGCTCATGCTTTGTCCCCTTCATACCGCACCAGTGCTAATGGTATGGGTCAACAGTACAGCAGCCACGTTAACAGTTGCCACCTCGGGGTAATGGGTTCACATCGAGATATTCAAATGGTTTTCATAACTCAGTTTTTTTTTATTAGCAGAACGTATGCTCGACTCTCGACGATAACTAAGATTTAAAAAAAACGATATACTTACTGTATACCCAGAGATGTGATATGAAAATAAAGCTACAGTTAGACTCATATTTAATGAAAAACACGCCAGTGACTTGACGAAACGAACTCGCAGAGTCAAGTCGCTAGTTCAGTGTTATGTCATTTCATTAAATTTTTCTAACATGATTCAAATGACACATGATGATTATGTAACTTTGTAAGGCGGTAACTAACTTTTTATTTTTTCCAACAGAGAAACAGAGAGACAGAGCTGCTTGTAAAAAATGAAATTACATTAAAACTACTGATTGTTCGAATATTTGAACTCTTTGCCAACAAATGCACTATGTTATATCAACTTACTTTATTTTATGAACGCCTGCTAGAGGTGACAATGAGGTGAGGTACAATAATCTGGTAGTGACATCTTGGTGGTCCGGCCAGGATCGTCTCCGCAGGAGGTAACTCCTCAATGGTTAATAGTAACGACTTAAAATTTGGTACGAATATGAAGTTTAAACGACAATGCAAGTAGGTACAGTTAACAAAAAGTACAGTCAGAAAAAAAGGTTGTAGGTATTAAAAATGCAATTTTTAACAGAAACTTAGTGGAGGTAGATAAACTGCATAAACTGAGCATACATTTGTCATATACATGTAGAGCTGTTGAAAGGCCGCGAGCAAGCAATGTAGTTACTTATATGTAGTAAGTACACTATACGTATATTCCAACAGCACAAAACGGACGATAGCATTTTCCTTACCTACATCTAAGTTTAATAAAATCTTAAAGCTTTAAGCTGACGATTAGCCTCATCCCTCCGGCGCCGGGTGACAAATGGTCCGGGATTACGGCAGATCGGCCGTCATTCCCCGGGATATTGATTCCCCGATCCCCCGGGAAGCGATTCGGTCAAAAATAGATAACTGACCGCCGATTTCTCATGTAGGGTTATGGTTGATGAATGGATTGGGAGAAGGAACAGTAAGTTTTAATATCAAGCCTGTCTGACCACCTCCGTCCGTTGGGATCTATAAGATCTAATAGAATACGAAAACTCTTCATTGAACGCTCGACAAAATAGATGAAGGAAATGAAGTACAGACAGGAAAAAAATTATGTGTATGCCATTGGGTCCCAACTTATTCTAATAGTTGGAAAACAGAGACCGGCCCACTTAGATACTAAATGTGCTTAACGAAACATTTTGTGTTGTATTGATTTGGGAGAGTCATTATTATAATATGCCTAAAAGTGTAGTGTATGTGTGTTGCCAGTGATGACATATGGATCCGAGATGTGCTGCTACACTATAGAATTGCTCAGCGAGCTATGGAGAGAGCTATGCTTTGGGTTTCTCTATGGGATCGAATCAGAAATGAGGAGATACGTAAAAGAACAAGGGTCACCGACATAGCCAAGCGAACTAGCTCGTTGAAGTGGCAATGGGCAGGCCATATAGCACGGAGAACAGATGGTCGTTGGGGCCGAAAAGTTCTCGAGTGGAGACCGCGGATCGGCAAGCGTAGCGTACTACGTCCACCAACGAGATGAACGGATGACCTGGTTAAAGTCGCGGGTTCACGGTGGATGCAACTGGGGGTCTATGGGGGAGGCCTATATTCAACCAGTGGACGTCTTATGGCTGATATGATGATGATTCCTAAAAGGACGAATACACAGTCCTATGGGCGTGAGAGTACTAGCGAACACGATACACATATATATCATTGAAGTGTCCAGGTTTTCTGTCAACAAAAATCTCAGGTTAAATAAAATGTAATTTTGCACATGATTTCTTAAAACTCAGAGGTAGATACAAACCCGGGCCTGAACTCACAATCCCCTCCTCAAGAGGCCACAGTTCAAACAACTAAGTTCAAACCACTTTTCTAACTTTCAGCCTGGCAAATAAAAATCTTTCCAAACAAAACGGTCACAACAGATACACAGTCGAATGCTCCCTCCACCTCGACAATAACACGGTCTAAATAAAGAAGCGAACAGCGATAAATAATGTCTGCGTGTGACAGTTGCCAAATGACTCCCCCACCACCCTCGCCGGGGGTGAATGTTTAATACTGGCGCTTCACTGCTACTGCTCCGGTTTAATGGTTTCGTTTGGATTTAAATTACGTGTTACAGACTTTAAAAAAAACTCGTAGCCGAGTGGTTTGACCTATCGCCTCTCAAGCAGAGGATCGTGGGTTCGAACCCCGGCTCGCACGTTCATGTGAGAAATTACATTCAGAATTTACTACGAGGTTTACAGTGAAGGAAAACATCGATTCAAATTCAAATCATTTATTCAGTAAATAGGCCGCAATGGGCACTTTTACACGTCATTTTTTAAACTACCAGCGCTTTCGGAAACTTGACACATGTTTTCAAAATAAAACAATTAAGTATAAATATTATACTTAAAAACTACAGTTTAATGAATTAAAGTCTAAAAGAAACCCGCACAAACCTGCGACGCGATTGAATGGTCAAAGTCAAAATAGTTTTATTCAATTTAGGCTATAACAAACACTTACGTAAAAAAAACTACCACCGCTTCGAAAAAACCTCTGATATATTGTGTGAAGTTCCCAATCAGCACTGGGCGCGCGTGGGTACTACGGCCTAAGCCGGTCTAGTCGCTACTCAGTCTGATAAAAGGTCTGTGTCCAGATGTAGGACGTATAGGCTGGAATGATGCAAATGACGATTTATTTTCTTGTAGTTTTTCGACTTAAAAGTCCGTTACGTCCTTACAACGCCAAAGGCTTTTAGTAAAATATTTTTATTTTTATATTAAGAAAAATATTAAGCAATCTGCGATCCCGGTCTCGGGATCCCGGGAAAAATAGACCGCATTTATCTCCTTTTTGCCTTTATTTGGAACAAGCCTGTTTATACCTATCTCTGGAATAAAAAACCGGCCAAGAGCGTGTCGGGTGGCGCAGTGTATTGCTACTTGTATTTGGTTTCAGTACTAATACTGTGAACTGTGATAGTTTTCGTTTTAAATTCATAATATTACCGGGTGGGTCTAACAGGAGCAAATAATTAAAACATAGATCTTACATACCTCCTCGTCAAACTGAACGACATTAGTAAAAATACATTTTTTTATGTCTTTTACATTGCAATCAATGTAATGCAACATTCTTGACGTGTGTAGCGTGACAGGCGACGAAGATTGGGATCTAGGATGGCGTACAATACTACTACATACTAGTATTTATTTTTTATGAAAAAGGAAAAATCTAGACTTAATTATTTTGAAAAATGGCTGAACTAATGTCTTTCCGATGGACGAGTACGAGATGTTTTAATTATTTGCTCTTATTTTTATAGGGCCTACCCGCTATATTTTGGTTTTTAGTATGAGATGTAGGTAAATAGCACTCCAGCAATGGTCATGAAAAGACAAAAAAACCGAGGGTTCCGTATAAATATTTATATTACCTATATATATGATGTAAATTTACGGTTTTCGCAATTTTTCCTTTATCTGTGCTATAAGACGTTGCTTCGTACCAAATTTCAAGATTCTGAGTTCACGGGAAGTACCCTGTAGGTTTTGATTCCCTTGCGAGTTTCGAAAATTTGCGGAAATTTGCAGCATAAACGGCTGTATCTTTTGATTGCGTTGGCTTAGAAGTTTGATTTTTTCACAGCTTGAGACTAGAGACTAGACTTGAGTATTTGATATAAATTTCAGCTTGATACCTCCACGCGTTCCTGAGAAAAGGGTCTTGACAGACGGACGGACGAACAACAAAGTGATCCTATAAGGTTTTTTCCTTTCGAGGTATGGAACCGTAAAAATACGATTTTTTTATGTTTGGTCGATCAATAGGTTAGTGACGTATAAAATGTGATCTAATTGACAGGCGATATCGCTAGATGGCGTTAATAATCGTGAGGTTTTTTGACGTTACGGTCTTGCTTGCAATTGGCTTAATAACTTAAGCCAATACTCAGTAGTGTAGAGTTGATCCCCATCGGTCATGTAGAATCACTATACTTATTAGTGCCCTAGACTAATATGACAAACGCCGTACTCAATATTTTCTCACACCTCTCTTTATCTCTCTCTTTCAGGTGTGGTTTCAAAACCGTCGAGCGAAATGGAAGAAGCGTAAGAAGAGCACGAACGTGTTCCGGTCGCCGGGGTCGCTGCTGCCGTCGCACGGGCTGCCGCCCTTCGGGGGCGACGTCTGCGGGCCCGGCGTCTTCGGGGACCGCCCCTGGGCCATGCCCGCCGGTGGGTCACAGAGACATTTGAGTAAAACAGTCTGACAGCCGAAAATTAAGACGAATGAAACATATTTTCTAATGAGCGAAATAATGTGTGATTAATGAAATAGTATGTGTGACGAGCGAAATAGTATGTCTGAAGAATGGAACAGTATGTGTGATCGATCATCGAAATAGTACGTATGACGAGCGAAATGGTATATGTGGTGAGCGAAATAATATGTGTGACGATTGAAATAGTATGTGTGACTTTCTAATTAAAATACTGTGGTCCTCCAGGTCTAGGCCAGCTGTCTCAGGGCGGCGTGTCGATGGGCGGGTTCGGCGCGGGCGTGGGCGCGCTGCCGCAGCTGTCGTCGGAGCTGAACCCCGCGCTGCCGATCTCGTCGGCCGCCAGCAGCCAGCCCTACCAGGGACACTACCCACTCAACTCGCTCGGTCAGTCAGCAACACTTCACTCAAAATATTTATCCCACATTATTCATTTCCCAGCTAACATATTGGACGAACGATTTTTTTTAAACTGTAATTAGGTACTTCAGGATTTTGAACATGAAACCACCATAAGACTCACTCATATTTAATCAAATTACCTGGATAACTCTCGTCTTAAATCGAGTTTAGTTCCACTGTTACGGGCTATTTCGTAGCCCTTCCTCTAGGAGCAATGCGACTCAGCAGCTGCTGCAAATGCGAATAAACCCGAAACATGTCGAAATAAACTAACGTAAACGGGCGTGAGTTATTGGGGTCATTTTGTTTTACTCGTAAATACCTACTTCAGGATTGTTACAAAACTAACCTAACCTTTATAGAGGTCTATATTTAGGATAGTCCTGAAATATAATCATCCTGAATACTCTACAGTTTCAATAAAAAACGTTCGTCCATATGAAACCCCTAGGAGAATCACAGAACCCCCAAAATATATACTTTTTTGGCCTCACCGTTGAAGTGACTACCTGGTTATAATATAGTAACGTGTCATTACAGGCGACACGATGATGTCGTACTGCAACAACATCGGGCAGCAGGGGGGCGTGGAGGGCTCCCCCACTCCCCCCCACATGCACTGCGGGAACAACGGCTCCCCGACTGCTTCAGGTAACCTTTACTGTAGTTATCTGAAGAAACATATTATTAATCCTGTTGGTAAATTTTCCACATGTAACCCAAATATTTGTTTCGCAAAAATACTCCTCAAGCGAAAAGAGGGTTACATTGGGACGTATTTTAGCAAAAACGTTTTTGCTAAAATACGTCCTGGTTCTTGGGTTTTATTTTTTTAAGGTCTATATTGGAATTCATAATATCCTCTGTCCTAATTGTACATTCCTTAATAACTTTGGTCATAATGATCTTTTGCGATAATAACGTTTGTCCTAATGTAAAGTGTTCACTATTCAATTATTTTAATTACTTATTACATAATAGTACGCTGAAACACCATGATAATTATCCAAATAAACTAAACTTCAATTTAAAAAATAAAAAACTTAATAATAATAATTAAAAACTAATATAAATCTAAAAAAGGCCCCTGTGGCATGGTTCCAAGAATGCTGGCAGTATTTCCTCGCTGTATGGCGATGCCAAGACGCTGAGCGAGGAAGCTGCCAGCCCTCTTGTCTCCGGTGGCGTCGACCAGTCTCTTTGCCAGTTGGCTGAAGAGTTCCCTTGCGCCAGGGCCCCACGGACCGAGCGTCTCGACGCCTAATGTAAATGTCAATATCCTAATGCTTATTTAATCTTGTTTCCTAAAAGTCACATAACCCATTACTGGTTTTCTATCATCATCTAGGCACTAACATTGTTTGTCATAATGTTGTATTGCAGGCAACGGCGGCGAGGGGGAGGACGAGGTGTGGCGCGGGCACAGCATCGCGGCGCTGCGCCGGCGCGCGTCCGAGCTGTCGGCCGCCATCCCGCCCTATCTGCAGCTTAACTATGACGCGCACAGCCCCGTCTACTGACCGACCTGCCCGAAGATACCAGTGCAGCACTGGCACGTAAACCGTGACTAAACTACATAATGTGACAGACACTAATTCTGCTCTCGTAAGGCCAAACGAACGTAATTTTCAAGCTGTGAATCGTGTATTTTTGGTTGTATAATTTCTGCTGCCGCGATTGAGAAGCACAGCGTAGAATTTTCACCAACGAAATGGACGGACCTGGCTAAAGCCGCGGGTTCACGGTGGATGCAAACTACTTCCAACCTAAGCAACTGGAGGTTCGTGGGGGAGGCCTAGGTCCAAAAAGTCGATATTCTACGGTTGACGTGATGACTGATGATGATCAATTTCTGCTGCATTTGGTTTTATACAAAAGTCTAGTTTGTGCACAGATCGACACAAAATGAGGTTACACAAATAGAGTTTTTGTATAAAACCAAAATTACGCGACTCAAAACTCAACAAATTACGTTCACGGCTTCAACGTAACTTCCGCGTCTTTGATTATTAGAATTTGAAACTGGCATTCACAAAAAGTTGACATATTTTCTGAGATGTGTAAAATCGAATCTAATGTGTAAACTACAACACTAAGGCCCTGTTTCACCACTGTCTTGTCGACTAACTTTAGGTGGCAGATAAAATTAACCCTTTACCAGGCCCCTTAGAACTAGCGTGTCTTCATACGTACTTTATATACTGTTACAACCGTATTTAACGCCTTGTAAAAAATGTATTTACGAAAGTCGGAGATGTTCCTTTAAACCAGAAATAAAAATGTGGGTTACGGTTATCCCATCGCCTGTCTAAGTAATTAACTGTCATACTCGATTTTGTCTTATTATATTCTTGATCAGGCGAAGGGATATATTCCTCCCACATCTTATTCTTCAGGGAAAGTCTTTAAAAGGAGATTTTACAGCTAGGTACATGAATTCGCTCTAGGTTGAACACAAAAACAGTTTTATTACTTACGCGAGTTTTTATGACACGACAAGACAATTTACCGGGCCATGGGAAGAATAGCTCCCGCACAGTTAAACTCTAATAAGGCCATGGGATAATGTCAACCCACATCCTAATTTTAGTCATACACAAAAATGCATGAATATTTAGCAATGTTTAGGATTACATTACCTTTCAACACTCAAAATGTATAAAATATCAAAAAATTGGTCGATCTTATGTACTTCTGCTTCATAGAAATTAAGGAAAGTGTTCCAATTTCTCCGTAGTTTACTGAAATTAGAGTTCAAGTGAATCTAAACGGCTGCCAAAGATATATTACGCGATTTAGAAGCGTGTTGTGAATGAAGATAATAAAATACTATTTTCAGGGATCGACAAAATATTTTGTAGGAGGTTTGGAGTTAAAACCTGACTACGGTAACCGATATAAGATGTGGGAGGAATATATCCCTTCGCCTGGTAAAGGGTTAATGCCGTCTTTGTTTATTCGGACAAAACAAACACTCAAGGTATCACTGATATCCGTCACTTAAAGTTAGTCGACAGGTGGTGAAACAGGCCCTAAATGTGTAAATAGTTCTACGTCTACTCCAGTCCATATTTTACGGTGTCGGATCGGATTTGAATCGGATGTAGTTTGAAGCTGCTCTTACATAAGATAACTATAACACTACCCCTATCTCAATACTGCTGAAAGATACAACAGTGACATTGAGAATTATCGCAAAAAGAAAAACATGTTTGATTGGTTTAGATGCTATATTGCCGAGGCCTTCCTACTTCTTGTTAGCGGAGAAGCAAGGAAACATGTAATTCAAAGTTAAATGTGACATGAGAGATTATCTCTATTGCAATCCTGTAAAACGATACAACTGATAAAAACCTACGACAGGGCTAATTGTGATATGATAGATTGCAACAAGGCACGCAGAAGCTACCACACGAAAGGTTATATAAATTACGAAGTCAAGTCAAGTGTTTCATCAGAGCTTTGAAAGCGGTTTTTTAAGAAAGTTGAAAGAGTAGAGCTACTAATCATTTATGAAAGGAGTTGGCTTTGGTTTATTTTTACACGTAAATTGTCATTTTTCCCTGCATAGTGCTATCAAAGTTAAAGTCAAGATATCTTTATTCAGTTTAGGCTGCTTATAATAAGCTTTTATGAATGACAAAAATCTACTACCAATACGGAAAAATATCTTTGATGATCTAGCAAGAATCTCATTAAGACATAACTTTGCGGGTAGAGTTATTTGGATACAAAATTACAAGCTTTTGAGCAATAAACGACTAAAGTATGTCAAACTTATATCAATGAGGACTGTCCTCTGTACACTCAAATAAATGGCTAAATTCTGATGAGATATTCATACAAACCGTCACTAGGGTGACGACGAAGTGCAAGTTCTTATGGACAAATTAAAGTTTAAAAAAAATGAGCTGTACTCAAAAATATGTATACGCGTCGTACAATAATAATTAATAATGATGATAGTAATAATACTAAGCTATTTATTTCTTAAGAATAGGTACGTTTATTATAAAGTATTAAATAGTTTTAGCTAGCTTTTAATCGATGTATTTACAGATTGTAACGTAAAGTAGGTATTATTTGACATTCCAAATACAGTGTAGATGTGTAGAGAAGAAACAGAAAATTTGTTGGTACGGGCAATGTGAAATCTTTCAGTTTTACTTTTAATTCTTTATTAAGTACTTACATAGTACTTACTGAAATTAATAATGATTTCGTGAAGACGTGAAGGTATACTGATTGCACGGTGTAACGATGTAGAAACGTGAATTTTTATTTTTAGGCAGAAAAATATGTAGGTATTATTAATATTTGTGTAGATGACAGAATGGTTACATTTTTATATTGATTTATCATTTAATTATGAAGTGAGTAATTAAGAAATACATAAGTTTGATTTAATGGACAGTTTGGCGCTAATTTAATTTTTAATATCAAATTTTGGTACTAAAAAACGATGAAAGATGTAAGACATTGGACTAATACATCTAGGGTTTAAACTCTTCCTAATACTTCAATATATCACCTGAATTAATCTACATCGTTGTTCCGGACACCCTCCCTGTATACATATTTCAAATTTGATTTTAATTTCGGAATGATAATGTAAAATGTTCACAAAAAAATCTGTTATTAGATTTGAAAAATAATAAATTTGAAAAAGTCGTGTTAAAACATGAAATATTTATTTAAAAGTGCCCGTGTCAGTAAACTTTCGTACAAATCGTTAAATATCAGACATTTTTCAAATATTTCTGGAGTAAGTGAGACGACGAGTCAAGTCTCTCTCTTGGGGACATAATATCATAAAAATTGTGGTAATAATGTATACGGCATCCAACCCAAAGTATACTGTTTGTGTAAATGTATAGTTGTAATATTTTTCGGATAAGGAATTGTCAAAATTTTGTATTTTTTGAGAAACTGGCGGCCACTGAATTAAAATATATTTTTTATTCACATAAATTAGTTGAAGTGGTTGATAGTTCCTATTTCATTTTCTTAGTGTTTCTATTTTACTTTTTTTCTGTCAATTCTTCCGTCCCTTTTTAAGTATTTTTAAAATCTTTATTTTTAATAAATGTTGTGAAATATTTTTGCATTTATTTTAAGCAATCAAACCAAAGCGATATTTTAATCATTCTGGATTAACGTTTTGCTAAAAAACGGACGTATTTTTGTTGCTTAAAAGAATTTTCTACAAGTAAAGGACTGAGTGATTATTATTAGCTTAATAGAGAGAATAATAATAATAATTAAAAGGAGACGTCAGGCGGTCAGTTAGACTGACAATAATATTTCATTGACACATAAATTAATGAAACTGACAGTACAGAAATTGACAGTTTTTTTCGATTGAAGACAATTGGTAAATTTAATTGTAAGTTTTATTGTCAGAGAATGTCAGTTTTGCTAAATTAGTGTGAGAAATTGTGTCAGTTTTAGTGTCTCGCAATTTGGTCAGTAAAACTAACAATGCCTGTGTTCGTCCGCAGAAGTACACTCGCCCTGCATATGTAATATATCGTCTAGAATCATTTTTAGCCCTAAGTATACATACATACAATAAAATAGACAATGTTCATCTTGCTGTTTCATTTAATACTTCTTCATACATAGTATACAGTGTAGTACAGTGTAGTAGTGTACTTTTTGTCTGTCCCTGACTGAATGCTCCTCTCATCCACTCAAAGGTTGACTGGTAGAGATCCCTTAAAGGGATAAGTTCGCCTTTGTACATATATTTCATTGTTTGTCATCTGTGTTTGTTTACTTATTTTGTACAATAAAGAGTTTACATACATACATACATATACAAACGAGCCCGCGGATCGCCTGATTATTGACACTCGTTTTTTTTCCATCAAGTTATTTATTTATCATGATTTTCCAAAAAAAAAACAAAGCGATATACAAATAAAAAATATGACGACTTTTTTTTCATTTGTGAACTGATTGAAATAAAACAAATATCAGTCAAAACCGCATCCTTCTAGGTTAAGACGTTTCTGAGATTAGCGCGAACAAATTAGCAAGCAAACGATTAAAAACTGTTTTTTTATTATATTATACCTTCTTATACCTAGAAAAACTGTTTCGAGGAATAGGAAAAGGGGTTCAATAGTGCAATAGTCAAAAGTGAAACACATATTCCGTGTTTCACTTTTGATTTAAAATTTTATTATTATGACAGCTTATAACTGCATCGCGATAATAAGGAAATATTTATTATAAAACAAAAAATAATTAAAAACCAATTTCTTGCAAATTTAAAATTTCTAAAATCCTTATATATGGCATATCACCGCCCTCTGTAATTTATTGCTATAGGTAATTTACGTTTCACGAACCTGCCGTGTAGGTTCAGCTACTCGCCGCTAGGTGGCTCTGATATAAATATTAGCGTAACTTTGGTAACAACCACATTGTGCCTTATCGACCTAACACGCTACTGTGATGGCAAACAGCAGCTAAAAATGTCGGTAAAATCTTTCAACGATGAATGTCTTGATTTGGACAAAAGCTTGTCCTTAAAAAGTGGTTCCGAAGAAAGTTTGCTTTGGTAAGTAAAGGAACAAATTATTCTACACATGAATCGTTTTAATTTGAGGAAGTTGTTGATATTAATTTGAACTGCCTTAATTTGAAGCCACAATCATCTGTTCGAGAAGCTAAAAAAAGGAAGAAGGAGCTAGAATTAGCTCAAAATAATGTTTCAAGCTAAACTTGATTTAAGACTTGAGTGATCCGGGTTTATTCTATTAAATGTTATCCAAAAAAGATTGAAAACCACTGGGCTAGGGTAATTTATTAATTTTAATTAAGGCTACAGAGAGGTACCTAATGCGGCCAGAGTCTTAGGATCAATGTCTGAGGCAGAAAATCTTGACATTTTAGTTTAGTTTATATTTAGGTTTAGTTCTGTAATTGTTTTTTATAATATTAATTAGACAAGTAAATATTTGTATTATGGCTTTGTATTTTTGACTTTTTAGACATGGACATAACCACAGAAGTAATACATAACTTTATTTCGACATCAAACTTAAAGTAACACACAATTTACAGAAAAGAAAAAAAAATGATGATGTTGAAAAGGAACTTGACTCAGCATTATGCTGCAATAAGTATGTGCCTATGTTATTATTCTGTGAGTGAATACCTGTAGTAGGTATGTAGGTATAAAACCTCTTCATCTCGTTTTAAATAGTTTTCGTAACTTCAAACTATATTCTTCGCCACGTCTATGTATAGCCACATAGAAGGTGAAACTGCATTCCCACACAGAACCCCCGCCTGTACAAAAGAAAATACACAAAATAAGATTAGGATTTAGGATACAGAATAAAGTATGTCATAAGTCATTCTCCTGAATATATTCCTGCTAGCTCCCACGGCCACGTCGATATTCTAAAACCTGTACATCTCCAGCGAAGATGACGAGGACAGTCTGTCGCAGCAGCTGCTGGATGCCCTCACTCCTGCAGCGCTCAGCCAGCTACGCCGCGCCTTCCGCAAGGCAAGGGATGGGGGCAAGTCACTGGACATAGATAGGTAAGGTAACATCGACGATGGTTTTGATTGATGATGAAATCGACGATGGTTTTATAAAACTAAAACAAAAATATAATTGCAATAACGAATAAACAATAAATTAAAAGTAGAAACAATAATGAAATAAAAAGTACCTAAGGTAAGATTACGAGTATGTGTTGATATCATCAATTGATGTAACTTATTATTGTTATTAACGTAATGGGAAAATACCATGGATACGACAGGCTAAGACGATATCTACAGGTAAAGTGGACATCAACACGAGAAGAACACATCAATAGAGAAGACCATGGACAGGTAATAAATTTAAATTGGCGTAGTAATCAAAAGTAACGATGGAGCTATGTTAAGTTGAAATAAAAGATGATACTTAAAAGTAAGTAGGGAAATTCAAGCATAACGCTTTGGCGATGGCTTTAATCAAATTAGAAGTGAAGATCGGGGATGTTCTAAATCATAAATTGTCTTGCAACGTGACTCCATATATTACATTACTAATGGGTAGGTAAAACTTAGGTCAATATGAGTGGTGGGCGAGAGACTACTGAGGCTACAGACTGTATAGCTGGCGCTGCTAATCGTATTGCAAGCTAGGCAATCTTGGGCGCTACAAGTTGTAAATAATGATCAATAATGTTCATCATTGCAGACGAGTGGAGGAAGTCATGCGTGCGGCAGCGGCTCAGGAAGGCATTGAGTTCGCGGCGCCCGCGCAGCACGCGGCGCGCTGCCTCGACCAGCAGGGGTTCGTCGCCGCCGTCAATCGAATATTCGGTAACCAGCTAGCCTCCTAATTAATGCTACCAGAAGCCTTCTTGTCTCACACTTGGCATCACGATCGTTTTCACCACTTTTTCTGTCACATGGTGTGAGATGAGGGTAGAAAGAGATGGCGAATACGACTGCGAACGTCAACGCGTTAGATAATACGACATCGGGTGTAAATGATGACGTCGTATTGTTAGAATTGCTTCGATGTTTGTCCACATGGCAGCGGCTGCGGTCACTGGCTAAAGAGAAGTGTAGAGAAGGGTTACTACATCAAGAGATTAAAGAGTGGTTGAAGTGTGGAAAGTCATGTTAATACTATACGCACGATGTGAATAGGGAGCTGTGGAGGTCGAGAGAGGAAGCTTTTGTCCAGATGTGTAATACTATGGGCTGACCTCACCCCTTTGCAGTACATCAGGCACAGTTGCTTAATTGCAGGGAGCCACAAGTTCTCCCCGCACGCGCACGCGCTCTTCCAGCGACTGGACGCGTGGGGCTGCGGCCGCGTCTGGTGGAGCCAACTGCTGGACAGCTTGCTGGCCGGCGCGCCCGCGCGCTGGACGCCGCTCAGAGAGTCCAGGGTCAAGACGCTGCCCCACTGCAAGGTAGACTGTTCACTATTGGCGTGCAGTGAGGGTAGGTGCTAGCAGCTGTACGCGCAGCATCCGTCGCCAGCAGTGCTTCAGCAGGCGACACTGCCCTCAGTGCCCGGTGCACGCCCCAGCTGTTCGCTCCAACCTGCATGCGGTGCAGTTGCTGGCCGTCCTACTTCTCTGAACGTCTTTAGTGCCATCTCGTAGCGAGATTTGTTGACTAGCTTCGAAATGAAAACGTAGCTTTTCATAACGTAGCCAGATTTGAAAATACTCGGTGCTAATTTTCTTTTCTATACTTCGCTAGAATCGGGTTTTATTACAATAGGCATTAAATTAATTAAACTACCTAAACTTAAAATACTTACATAAAATAAAAATAAAATGATTAAGGAATATATTTTGTAGCTGCAAATTGGGAACATTTTTTCAATCTCAAAGCTATCTACCAGTACCAAGTCTGGCTACGAGATTTGAGTCTTAACAAAATGTATCTGCAGATTGATAAATCTGCTCTTCACCTGCCGGTATGAGGCCACCACTATCATTACTTTAATCATTTGTCGTATTGGTTGCAGCGAGAGACCATAGTGAAGTTCGTGCCTATAGAGACGAGGGACTCCTTCTGCTACGCGGTGGTGACAAAAGGCGGCCGGGTCGGCCTTTACGACGGCCATCTAAAACTGCTGCACTCCTACGAGGTACCGTATACCTTCAAGGTATTGATGTTCCAATAAAACTCTGCAATGTATTGTTGTCGTGCGGTGCTTTTACTAATACCTAGTTTCGCTCGTGTCTCATCATCTTCGTATGTGGTACGGTCACGAGCATTAATTTGAGACCCATTTCGTCAAAACATCCTTTGAATTGTCATACAAAATGAAATTAAGAAATTAAATAATTTATTTATAACAGCAGTGACGCATTACACAGGTTAGATCGTAAGTGGGTCCCAGATTAACGATCGTCACCGTACATACGTACCATATACTTTGCAAGTGCTTATTCTGGTGCACACTATATCAGTCATGAGCCGTTGAGCATAGCTCTTGTTTATACGGTTCTTATTACAATGCCATTAATGTCTAATTTTGTCAAAATCACGCGTGTTCATGGATGGTGCTAGGTATACTTGTGGAAAGCCCTCGTACGGCAGAGCAAAATCTCTCACAGTCGAATTCTTAATCACATCTCTTTAGGTTTTTCGGTATCACCTCTTAATGTTTGACAAGCTCCATAAGTGTCAATTTTTCCAGGTGTTTTTCGATCGGACAGGAGTACATAAACGCGTCAAAAACTGCTGGATCACTGATGCTGTGTACATGAGCGTGAGTTTATTTTCATGACTGTATTATAGAAAGTAGTAGACTATAGTGTAGCCATTTATCACCATATTAACTAGTGATTTTACTTGAGGGCTATGCTCCTGGTTAGCTCATGATCAATGTCCCGTTAGATGGCGCTGTTATCAATATTGTCTTTTTTTACGTTTTTTTCGTAAATTACAAAGAATTATTTCATCAAAAACTAATGGCTGGAGTATCTAAGCGTAACCAATTTTTTGATCCCACATATTGAAATAATATTCCGCCAAAGCCGCAAACGAGTTCCTTTACTTTGAACGTCAATTAGGGCCGTATACGGACACTAGGAGCTCACGCACACACGCAAATAGACAGCGCCAGCTAACGAAAGTCTATTGCGACACTTAGCTACCCAATCGGGGTACTCCTTCGAGTAATATTCACATTTTTTTATCGAGTCACGAAATTTTGTACCAACTATCAGTTGTACTCATACAATGGTAAAATGCATCAAAATTTACTACATCACGCTGCACTTTTGATGCAATAAAGTTACTTTTTTTTGGATGTTGCTAGAAGAGCATATCCATAATTTACTATTCTCAAAAAATCCTCTAAGAAAACATGGCTGTAGAAGCTATGCGCGTTGTCCGAAGGTTTGTATGGAAGAGCAACCCCCTTAAAGTAAACGTACGAACGCTCGTCGCTGTCCCAATAGTTGGCATCTTTAATCTTATGTTATTAGCAATAGAGATGACAGCAGGGTGTCGTCTATTGGGCATTAACGTGTCGAGCACTCGGACGTAAGTACCTACGTAAGTAGGTAGTCAATCCACTTGTGAACTATTTGGGAGCAAAAATATTGGACCGACTACAGTGGCACCTGCCGATTTCATTTTATATTACCACATCTACACTATTTCACCATCATCATCTCAAACCTGCAAAACTACATTGCACAATTTTAGGGCGATTATTCGAGCTTTTCAACCCCCTCATTTATCTGGTCACATTTTTTACGAATTGGCTGAAGATTTTAATGTTGTTTTCGATTTTTGGTAGAGTTCCTGTATTTCTGCCAGATAACTAAAAAACTGTATCAAAATATTCGGCCATTGTGTCAGAAAAGTGTCCAGAAAATGAAAACGCTCGAATAAATGGCCTTTAATAGTTCTAAATTTGGAACCGCTTTGGGTACTGGTACTTCACAAGGTGGACCGATGACCATGAAGATCATTGGAGTCTGATGGACATTATCCGCTTCAATCCAAAGCAATTGGAGGTCTATGTTGATGAGCTCATGCGAGTTCCCTACCTATTTCCAGGAGATCCAGAGCCTCGTCCTGTCCGCATCAGACCGCAGCCTGACGCTCTACGACGCGGCGACGCTCGCGCACGTGCTCTCCTACTGCATCACTGGGTTGCCGCACATACCAACGGTAAGGTTCAACTCATATGCCTAAAAAACACATATTTGCGTAAACCGGCTAAAAAAATCGGACTGCATGTCCTCAACTCCTTGGAGCTTACTACGGGGAGGAGAAGGTTAGAGGGAATTCTTATCTCCCCTCAGTCTTGCTTCAGCCATTGGCTGGGGTGCTTGGGTCAGTCTTTTTTTATTGGTACCCATTAGTTCTTACTTGATCGACTCTTCTCCTCAATAAAAAGCACATAATTCTTTTTCATCCGTAGTGTCTGGCTTACTCACCTCCCTCCTCCCGCGGCCCGGCGGAGCTGGCGCTGGGCACAGCGCGTGGAGACATCACGTTCATGCGCTTTCTTCAGCGTCGGGTGCTGCTGCCGGCCAAAGGGGACCACGTGAACTGCTACTTCTGGATGGTATCTTCTATTTAGCACTATCCATATAATCATCATCATCATCATCATCATCCCAGCCTATATACGTCCCACTGCTGGGCAGAACAAGAGGGCTTGGGCCATAGTTTCCAGGCGGGCCCAGTGCGGATTGGGAACTTTGCACGCACCATTGATCGCTTCGCAGGTTTGTGCAGGTTTCCTCACGATGTTTTCCTTCACCGCAAAGCTCATAATCATAATAATCATCAGAAATTAGGAGATACGTAGAAGAACGAGGGTCACCGATATAACTAAGCGAAATAGCTTGTTGAAGTGGCAATGGGCAGGCCATGTAGCTTGGAGTTCTCAAGAGACCTCGGATTAGCAAGCGCAGCGTAGGACGTCCACCAACGAGTCCATCTCGTTGGTGGTCTGCCTACGCTACGGACAACCTGGTTAAAAACGTGGGTTACAGTGGATGCAGGCCGCTTCCAACTGAAGCAACCAGAGGTCTATGGGGGAGGCCAATGTCCAACAGGGGACGTCCTACAGTTGATATGATGATGATGACGACGATTACTGTTGACGCGTTTCGAACACTAGCTGTTTGAAACGCGTCAGTGTAGTATGGTGGTGGTGATAGATGGGTTTGAGTGATTTGTGTGTGTTCTTACAGTGTGAAGGTGAAGGAACTGCATGTTTTTAGTTCTATTTAGTGACATGGACTGCCCCTTACCGGATTCAATAAATTTAAACTGTGTCATATTACTTCCAGGAGTTGTCATCCCCCCTCCACAAGAGCTACTGCACTATTTCAACATGGCGCCGCGTGCACGCGCGCGCGGTGCGGCGCATCTGCTACTCGGGGGACGTCGTGTTCTCCTGCTCGCACGACAGCGGAGTGAGCGTGAGGGCACGACACGCGCCGGGAAAACTGGACGATTATGTGTTTAAAGTTCAAAGGGTACGAGGAGGACTGTCCAAAACATTCTTACTAACAGTATTTTTTTAAATATTTTCTACGATTTACTTCTATTTTTTTATTCGACTGGATGGCCAACGAGCAAGTGGGTCTCCTGATGGTAAGAGATCACTACCGCCCATAAACATCTGCAACACCAGGGTTATTGCAGATGCGTTGCCAACCTAGAGGCCTAAGATGAGATACCTCAAGTGCCAGTAATTTCACCGGCTGTCTTACTCTCCACGCCGAAACACAACAGTGCAAGCACTGCTGCTTCACGACAGGATTAGCGAGCAAGATGGTGGTAGCAATCCGTGCATCACTGCCATGAGGCAGCCAGAGCTCAGTCTACCACCTCCAGGTCTTCGCCTCTGTAGCCTATCCTTTTGCAGGGCGTGAGCTGCTTCCACGTGGTGCCAACTCTTCATTTGCTAGCCACTGGCAGCGCGGATGGTGCTGTAAGGTTGTGGGATACCACGCAGGTAGATATGAAATGTACACTTTAAATGACGTAAAAAAAGTCCAGGTTCTCTCTTTGGTTATACTTTTCAGTTTGCCGTCTCAGACATCGTGCATCTATGAACTAATAGTGATGCTTATTTGTTTGTTTCGGATACCCTCCAATGTATACTTACTTTCCATTTGATCCCATTTGAATTTGAAGAAATAGTTAGGTATTTGTGTCTCAAGGAAGCAAAACGGTGTATTTATGGCGAGGGCAGTACATTGAATCCAGAATGTAGCGAAGGATTCTACAGAAGAATCTTGAGCGTAATGAGGGATTCAAGGGTTAACGCCCAAGACGAAAATAGTTTTTCTCCCGAGTGGCTCATACAACTTTGCACACCGAGCATTAAGAAACTTGAAAAAAAAAACAATTCTAAATATAATTAAAGAGCAACCAGCATAGAAAACAGCGTTGTTTTACAATAATCAGCATCAAAAAATTGCATTTGCAATAAAACACTTCGAAAAGCCTTGAACAGAAAGTAGTTCTCTTGCTCCCTCTGGTCAGGGAGGAAAAGTTACTTTTCTGAATGAGAGGTGTAAAAAAATATTAATGCTATACATAGTTTTTTTAAGCATTAGAAAGAAGGTAAGAGAAGGTTGTATTGTATTTTTGTACCTAAGAGATCTTTACGTGTCTTTTTATTGAAAAAAACTTTTGAAAAATATGTCACATCAAATAGTAACAATTAGCAAGGTCATGATTATTTAAGTTCATGCTTTTGGTATCATAAGTAATAGTTACTGTTATTTTAAAACGTTTCTCAATAAATACTCTTCAAGAATGTTTACCTTTCTTCTAATGCTAAAAAAACGAACTATACTGGTGGACAAATAGATATTTATTTATTTTGAGTGCAAGTTGAGTCATTACAGCCCAGTGTAACATTAAGATACTTTTTTTAGTCGGCTCCATTTGCAAAACTAGCTGCGCCGGGGCAAGTCGCCGTGATGGACGTTAAAGTCATAGCTGACATGGAAATCGTTATGGCGCTTTGCAGTAATTGTGTAAGTATCATTCGCAATCACAATCTTGTCTCTTCTTCTTTGCACAAGCTATTAACAGATGGGATTGGCTAATTTTTTGTAGGATGAGGTAGTCTTTAATGCAACACTTTTAACGTCCAATACGTGGAAGCATGTGACTTTTTCAATTATAATATATTTATGAAAAACATTTTTTTTCCAATTTTCTGTCGAAATATCCTGGATAAGTATTACCCAAACACCATCAGCCAGAAGACGTTACCTGCTGTACAAAGGCCTTCCTTTTATAATTCACACAGTGAACGACAACTCACTCGCAACACATTACTGAAACATTTTAGTATAATATTGCTGAAACACCGAGTTGGACCAGATTGACATAAATAAATAAATATCACGGGACAATTCACACCAATTGACCTAGTCCCAAAATAAGCTTAGCAAAGCTTGTGTTATGGGTACTAAGCAACGGATAAATATAATTATATAGATAGATACATACTTAAATACATATTAAACCCCCAAGACCCGAGAACAAACAATCATATTTTTCATACAAATATCTGAAACGGGAATCGAACCCGGGACCTCAAGCTTCGTAGTCAGGTTCTCTAACCACTGGGCCATCTGGTCGTCTAATGACATGGACGGATGACCTGGTTAAAGCCGCGAATTCGAGGTGGACGCAGGCCGCTTCCAACCGAAGCAACTGGAGGTCTATAAGGGAGGCCTAATGTCCAACAGTGGACGTCCTACGGCTGATAACACTTATGATGATGATGATTGCTGAAACACCCAAAAATTTATATCCAGTGGCTGCACATTTGGGATCTGAACGAGGAGTGCCTGCTGCAAACTATCAAGATCAAGTTCCCGTTCCTCGGGGTCCTCGGCAAGAAACCGGATTTTGGAGCATACTGCATACATCCTGGTACGAAAAATTTGCCAAATCACAATTGATCCGTGGTTATTTTCTCATTTTTCTACTCGAGAGGCGATAGGACCAACCACTAGGCCAAAAATCCGTGGTGGCCGAGTGGTTTGACGTTTGACCTATGGCCTCTCAAGCAGAGGGTCGTGGGTTCAAACCCCAGCTCGCACCTCTGAGTTTTTTAAAATTCATGTGCGGAATTACATTTAAATTTACCACGAGCTTTACGGTGAAGGAAAACATCGTGAGGAAACCTGCATATACCTGCGAAGCAATTCAATGGTATGTGTGAAGTTCCCAATCCGCACTGGGCCCGCGTGGGAACTATGGCCCAAGCCCTCTCATTCTGAGAGGAGGCCTGTGCCCAGCAGTGGGACGTATATAGGCTGGGATGACTAGGCCGCTACGGTTTAAAAAAAATGTTCCGAATGTTAACTCTGAAAAAACACTACACATTAAAGGACCAGCGCTACAGAAGACGGTAGAAGACGAGCAGTCTCCGAGCACGTCGCGCGGGTCCAGCGTCGTGCGCGCGCGCAGCGGCTTGCAGCGCGGCGGGGGGGGGGGCGACACGTGAGACCGAGGAACATGTTACATTAGTAGATTGCACAACAAGAGCAAAAAACGAGCGATTGTACCCAAGGCGTTCATATAGCCACCGAGGGGAAAAATGTGTGTTTAATGCTACTAACAGGTTATCAGAAAAACACCATTTAGACATTTATAATTTTTATTAGAAAATAAGAATGAAATGAAAACAAGCATAAAAATAAAAAGAGATCGACACGCGACCCCCCTGGGACAATGTTGCCACGCACAGTTAGAGAAACCCTGATATAGGTATTCTCTTACCGTCATCCAGGAGTTTCTCCCTCGGGCACCGTAACGCGGTGCTGGTGTCATGCTGGTGGTGCGCATGCGCGGTGTGGCTGTCCCCCCCCGCCGCGCCCGTGCTCCCCCCCAAGACTGCCGCAGCGCGCGCCGCCCCACCACCTGGGACCTGCCCGACCCTGTACCGGACCCAGGTGATCGCTGAATATACTTGTTGCAGTCAGTGTCGTGGTGGTACGAAGAACACTCTTTTTATTAGAAACAAGTTATTTAATTAATAACACGAGAGACACATTGATTGATTGATTGATCAAAACTTTATTTGTTATACTATACCGGGCTTATCGAAG
>NC_133493.1:14316861-14356997 GCF_025370935.1 Choristoneura fumiferana
TCACGGGACAATTCACACCATTGACCTAGTCCCAAAATAAGCTTAGCAAAGCTGGTGTTAGGGTACTAAGCAACGGATAAATATAAATTATGATAGATAGATACATTACACACGCAAGACCGAGAACAAACAATCATATTTTTCATACAAATATCTGAAACGGGAATCGAACCCGGGACCTCAAGCTTCGTAGTCAGGTTCTCTAACCACTGGGCCATCTGGTCGTCTAATGACATGGACGGATGACCTGGTTAAAGCCGCGAATTAGAGGTGGACGCAGGCCGCTTCCAACCGAAGCAAATGGAGGTCTATAAGGGACGCCTAATGTCCAATATAGTGGGTGTCCTACGGCTGATAATACGTATGATGATGATGTTTGAAACTAGATTTAAATATAACCTAGCACCAACACCCACCAAATCCAAACTTAAACTACACAAAGAAGGTCCAAACGGGATGGCAGTGAAAATATATAATAAATTTAATGATGATATTAAGAGGATTACAAGTGAAAAGCAATTTAATAAACAATAGAAGAGTTTTTTAGTAAATAAATGTTATTATGGTCTTTATGATTTTTTTAATGATAAAATGTAATTATACTTAACACCTCTTAAATTATCGCTTTGTGCGCAATTTAATTTAATTTGATTAATTTAGCTTGATTTTTTTTAATTTTATTTAATTTGATTTTATTTAATTTAATTTTAATTTAATTTATTTTTGTTTAATTTAATTTGACATTTAATTACTACTAATATATTTTTTTATTTGACATTCTTGTAATACAATTTTTTTATTATTATTATTTGTATAAAATTGAATGATATTAAGTTAATGCATGAGTTAAAATTTAGCACGTTACTCGTATACCGAATAATCTCCCCTTATTCATAAACTTAACAGCCTATGTTAAACTAACAAATGCTTTGTCCCTTTCTAACAAATACAAATGTCGAAGTGACAGATAAGGACAAACGAAATTTTAGCGGCATTTTAACTAAAATAGGTTTGATTAAAGCCGTGGTGGCCTTGTGGTTTGACCTATCGCTTCTCAAGCAGAGGTCGTGGGTTCAAATCCGGTCTGCACTCTGAGTTTTTCGAAATTCATGTGCGGAGTTAATTTTTGAAATTTACACGAGCTTTGCGGTGAAGGAAAACATCGTGAGGAAACCTGGCACAAACCTGCGAACATTAATGGTGTGTGTGAAGTTCCCATCCGCACTGGGCCGCGTGGGAACTATGGCAAGCCCTCTTGAATCTGAGAGGAGGCCTGTGCCCAGCAGTGGGAACGTATTAGGCTGGATGATGATGAGGTTGATTGACCGGATAATAACTGAACATCCTTTTATAACTAGGATTGTACATGACTTTACAATGATAAGAATGAATGAATATAATATTTGCTGAAACACCAAAAATTCTATATCCAGTGGCTACACATTTGGGATCTGAACGAGGAGTGCTGCTGCAAACTATCAAGATAGGTTCCGTTCCTCGGGTCCTCGGCAAGAAACCGGATTTGGAGCATACTGCATACATCCTGTGTCGAAAATTTTGCCAAATCACAATTGATCCGTGGTTATTTTCTCATTTTTCTACTCGAGAGGCGATAGGACCAACCACTAGGCCAAAAATCCGTGGTGGCCGAGTGGTTTGACGTTTGACCTATGGCCTCTCAGCGGGTCGTAGGTTCAAACCCAGCTAGCACTCTGAGTATTTTGAAATTCATGTGCGGAATTACATTTGAAAGTTACCACGAGCTTTACGGTGAAGGAAAACATCGTGAGGATACCTGCATATACCTGCGAAGCAATTCAGTGGTGTGTGTGAAGTTCCCAATCTGCACTGGCCCGCGTGGGTACTACGGCCCAAGCTCTCTAATTCTAAGAGAAGGCCTGTGCCCAGCAGTGGGACGTGTATAGGCTGGGATGACTAGGCCACTACGGTTTTTGTGCGAATGTTAACTCTGAAAAACACTACAAATTAAAGGACCAGCGCTACAGAAGACGGTAGAAGACGAGCAGTCTCCAGCACATCGCGCGGTCCAGCGTCGTGCGCGCGCGCAGCGGCTTGCAGCGCGCGGGGGGGGGGGCGACACGTGAGACCGAGGAACATGTTACATTAGTAGATTGCACAACAAGAGCAAAAAACGAGCGATTGTACCCAAGGCGTTCATATAGTCACCCAAACCGGTACGGCGAGGGCGGATAGACACGTCGAGGGGAAAATGTGTTTAATGCTACTAACAGGTTATCAGAAAAACACCATTTAGACATTTATAATTTTTATTAGAAAATAAGAATGAAATGAAAACAAGCATAAAAATAAAAAGAGATCGACACGCGACCCCCCTGGGACAATGTTGCCACGCACAGTTAGAGAAACCCTGATATAGGTATTCTCTTACCGTCATCCAGGAGTTTCTCCCTCGGGCACCGTAACGCGGTGCTGGTGTCATGCTGGTGGTGCGCATGCGCGGTGTGGCTGTCCCCCCCCGCCGCGCCGCGTGCTCCCCCCCAAGACTGCCGCAGCGCGCGCCGCCCCACCACCTGGGACCTGCCCGACCCTGTACCGGACCCAGGTGATCGCTGAATATACTTGTTGCAGTCAGTCGTGTGGCTATGGCTGGTGGCACGAAGAACACTCTTTTAATTAGAAACAAGTTATTTAATTAATAACACGAGAGACACATTGATTGATTGATTGATTTAAAACTTTATATGTTATACTATACCGGGCTTATCGAAGGAGAGAAGGAAGCGGGAAGTGGTGTTGCCATAGTAAAAAAATCTTGTATACTTGGGACTACTAATAGCCCGACATTCGTAATACTCAGCTTTATCATTGCTAATTATAGAAAGCGCTGCTGCCCATTTTGTCATCAGGTATCTCAGCTCATAATTCCTTAATACATGCATGGAATAAATGCATAAGAAAGTACGTCTAACTATCTTCCTTCGGACTACGGACAATGATCTCTAGACATTGACACAAAGCTTAGTAATAATAATAATCGTTATGTACAGAACCCGCCATACCCCCCCAAGCAACCCCGCCTCGCGCGCCTTCACCCCCGCGCCCGCCAAAACCACAAGCGATCCCCGAAGACCTGGAGAAACTCCTGGAAAATGCAGGTCAGATGACTTCCTTAAGCCAAAAAGCAGTTGCAGCTCACGAACAACTGATATGATAATTATCTGATAGTTACTTGGCAGAGATCCATATCAATATTCTTTATGAAATTTTTAAATTAATTCTTCCAATGATTTATTCACTTTTTCAGGTTTAAATGGCATCCTAGAGAAAGATTTCGTCTTGATGAAGGGGCTGAAACATGATTTGAATCTGAAACTAGCTGAAATGGATACGAACAGAGAAGCAGTAAGAACATTACCACAGGAATATGATTAGCAAGATCTTTGCATATTTGTAATTTTTGTGTACTTATAGATAAAGCATACTGTCTAAACTTTTTCTAAACAGTAAAACCATCAGTCCCAATTTTAATCCGCGATCCTCTGGTTGAGAGCCCTTAGGTCAAACCATTGCTACTCGACTTTTTTAGTCCGGTTGAGTAACTTTCGAGATTGGAATGTATCATCATCCCAGCTATATACGTCCCACTGCTGGGCACAGGTCTCCTCTCAGAACAAGAGGGCTTGGGCCATAGTTTCCACGCGGGCCCAGTGCGGATTGGGAACTTCGCACGCACCATTGAATCGCTTCGCAGGTTCGTGCAGGTTTCCTCACGATGTTTTCCTTCACCGCAAAGCTGATGATTGTAAAGGCCACAGGAGACCGATGCAGACAGTATTGGACCAGTCGTTGTAGCGTGTGAAAGAGACCTCTGTCCAGCTGTTGACCCCTTCCGGCTGACGATGATGTTGATGTATGAGTGAGTCGCAGTGTGGGTAAGCAGCACCAGCAGCACCAATGCTAACTACCCTCACTTCGCCATTACGTGTGACAGATGCTGTCGGCAGTAGCGGCGGGCGCGCCATACCTGGCGCTGAGGACTTACGAGGTGGAGCCGCTGGCGCCCGTCGATGAGATGACCGACGCGTACGCACGAGCCATGAGGTACTATCGTACTTTTATGCAAGTTTAGCTTCTTGGACAAGTTGTCCAATTGGGTAGGTCCCACTTCGACAAAGAGGTCGCCCGAAGAATCCAACTCGGATGGGCAGCGTTCGGGAAACTTCGTGATATCTTCTCGTCCAATATCGACCAGTGTGTGTTGCCAGTGATTACTTATGGCGCTGAGACGTGGTCCTTGACTGTTGGCCTTTTCAGGCTCAGAGTCACGCATCGAGCTATGGAGAGAGCTATGCTTGGAGTTTCTTTGCGTGATAGAATCCGGAATACGGAAATTCGTCGAAGAACTAAAGTCACCGACATACCTGTAAAAATATGCAAGTTGAAGTGGCAATGGGTGGGCCACATCGCTCGAAGAACAGATAACCGTTGGGGGAAAAAAGTCCTCGAGTAGCGACCACGAACCGGAAGACGACGCGTTGGCAGGCCTCTCACCAGGTGGACTGACAACGTCGTGAGAGTTGCGGAAAACCGGTGGCTGCAAGTTGCGAGTTGTCGTTCATTGTGGCGTTCTAAGGGGGAGGCCTTTGTTCAGCAGTGGACGTCTTCCGGCTGATGATGATGGTGGTTATGCTAGCTCTATTCCTACTCCCATTCCCATTTCCATTTCCGTTCCCATTCCCATTCCCGTTCTCAATCCCTTTCCCATTTCCGTTAAGTTTGTCGTACAATTCACGACCTATTAAAGGAAACATGTGTATATTGCAGGCTACTCCCTCCGTCCAGCACGGCAGGCACTCCCACAGGCAGCGCGGGATCCACTCCTCGCCGCAGCCGCACCAGCCGGAACAGCTCCAAGACATAAGCACAGGGTCGGGGGCGGGTCGCTCGGGAGTGCAGCGAGCCTATTTACGTGGCTGTATATAGATGACATCATACCGACGGCGGGCGCGGGCAAAACCTACTAGACTAGCCACTTCCAAATCTTCCAATGGACTGAGCCATATTAAAAAAATAACTACGACTGTAATATTCAAACGGACCTCACGATATTAACGCCATCTAGTGAGTCGTCATATTTCACCTCTCAAATAATCCTCGTTATTATAAGTAGATCCTTGTGTCGTATTCCTCAGTAATGAGGGTCGTGACCACTCTTCTAAATCACTTGCCTTTCTCTCGTACGAACTTTTTCCATCTATTTCTGTCTGGCGGTGTAGAGGGCGTTATGAACTGTAGAGTCAAGAGCGGTGCGAATCTGGTCAGACCAACGCATTGGGCTGCGACCACGAGGCCTCTTCCCATCCACTTTAACGGTCACGATTAGCTTCTCGAGGTTGTCACCGTCTTTTCCTTGCAATGTGGCCAAAGTATTCAAGAACCCTGCGCAGACTTCGGATAAGTAGACACCTTTCTAACTTACGTTCATTCCAAGGCGGCCAAGAAATTTAATGTAGGCAATTTTGTTTTTATACCGCGTGTGGCCTGTAATACGAGCAAAAAATTAAAATATAGATCGTCCTTGTCAATCTGAACAACATTAGTTCAGCGACTTTTAAAAATAATGGAGACTTTGACTTTTCCTTTTTTCATACAAATTAAATACTGCTATCAATAAACGCCATCCTAGAACGCAACTGTCGTCGCCTGTCACGCTACAAACATCAAACATTTTACTTTACATTATTCTTCGAATAAACTTTTAAGTGTAATGAAATTAAAAAACTTATTATTTTTAAAAGTCGCTGAACTAATGTTGTTCAGATTGACGAGGACGATCTATGTGTTAATTTTTTGGTCTTAATACAGGCGACACCCGGTATTGCAATCATTAATCAGGTCTTTATAATTTTGTCGCAAAGACAAGCAATATAAACTGGTGTTGTGTATCGCATAGACAATTTTTTATATATTTTTAAACAACGTCATATAAATATTCTTGAACTGAATAGTAGGCTAATTATAATTAATAAGGAAATGTAACAAACGAAGTGTTAGTTTGATAAGAATGATCTAAATTCATTATTGGTCGTTGTAATTGGATTGACATTTTGATTAATAAATGTTTCGGACGATTCATTACTTCGTATTTTTTCATAGCTGACTGATTAAAGAATCATTTTGGACGATTAGATCAAATTATGATAAAAAAACCAGCCAAGAGCGTGTCGGACACGGCTAAAATAGGGTTCCGTAGCCATTACGAAAAAATTAAGTAATATTTTTCTAAGGATTTCGTATTTTATACGGAATCTTCCAAGTTTAGGTATATTTTATACCTTAGGCTGCTATTTAAGTGTAAAACTAACTATGCCGACAAAATGGTACAATAAAAAAATAAAAAAAATAACAGGATAGTAGTAAGTATATCAAACTTTCAAGGAAAACTATAACGGCTAAATTTGCTTGAGAATTATTAGTAGTTTTACTCTTAAATAGCAGCCTAAGGTATAAAATATACTAAACTTGGAAGATTCCGTATAAAAATTACTTATTTTATTCGTAATGGCTACGGAACCCTATTTTGGGCGTGTCCGACACGCTCTTGGCCGGTTTTTCCATCGTCCTCCAATCCAACTCGGATGGACAGCGTTTTGGAACTTCGCAATGTCTTTTCGCCCAAAATTCTAGACGGAAGTCTGTAACCAATGTGTGATGACATATAGATCCGAGACGTGGTGCTTCACTCCCTTAGACAAAGGCCTTATAAATAGGCTTAGAGTTGCTCAGCGAGCTATGGAGAGAGTATTTTGGTTCGAAGCGGCCTGCATCCACCGTCAGCCCGCGGCTTTAACCAGTGTCCATTTCGTTGGTTACGAGTATTACTGCGCTTGCCGATCCACGGTCTCCATTCGAGTACTTTTCGGCCCCAATAGCCATCTGTTCTCCGTGCTACTTATATGGCCTGCCCATTGCCACTTCAATGAGATAATTCACTTGGCTATGTCTGCGACCCCCATTCTTTCACATATCTCCTCATTTCTGATTCGAACCCTTACAGAAACCCCGAGTAAGCTGTCTACATAGTTTGCTGAGCAACTCTGAGCTTATTTATAAAACTAATAGTGAAGCACCACGTCTCAGGTTCACATTTCATCACGGCAACTCTGGTTTATGAGTTCTATGATCAAAAATCGCTTTCCAGAGTTCAAATCTTAAATTGTCATGATGATTATGATGACGACGCTCACTTTCCAGCTTTTGCTTTCATTTGTAAACAAAGATAAAATGGTAATCAAAGGAGTGGTTTCTTCTGATCGCGTAATAGATGATGAATGGAATTACCTTGTCACTTTTTGTACTAAGCAGTAATTTCGTATCAGCCTCACTTACTGATTAAACAAACATGGAGTCAATTATTGTAGGGCTGGAGTATTAGTAGTTCGATACACAAATAAAAAAAATCGTTTTGATGCGATAGAGTTGCCCATCTGACAAAGTGTTCACTCTTGCAAAGCGGTTACTCTTGACAGAACGTTCACGGTTGACAGTGTTAACTCTTTGCAAAACGGATATTCCTGACAAAGCGGTGACTCTCAACAATGTGATCCCCTTAACAATGTGTTAAAACAAGATAAAGTGGACACGCTTGACAAAACAATACCCCTCCTTGCAGTCGGGTAAAAATGTGCACGCTTTACAAAATAGATACATTCCACAAGGTATTCACGCTTGACAAAGCGGATATGCTTGTCAAAGTGGTCACTCTTGTTAATGTGATCACTCTTGACAAAATGGATGGAACATCTTAGGCCAGTTTTTTTTTATTAACTGTCAATTTGAACTGCTCTGATACGATTAACAACTTTTATGTAATATGTAGATGTTATAATAACAACTGCTTGATCTTCACCAAGTACCTAATCATCATATTTTTTAAAGAATTAACTTTTATCAGCGACCACGAGCTTCGGGTCTAATATACTGTGCTGTGGGGTGTGCAGGCGATTTATTTAAGTATGTTGGATGTTATGTTTATATTTACATACAGTCATTGCACATCGCTCGCAGGACTGATGGCCGATGGGGTCAGAAGGTTCTCGAATGGCGTTCGCGGACCGGGAGACTAGATGTCGGTAGGCCTCCAACAAGATGGAGCGACGACCTGGTTAAGATCGCGGGATCGCGGTGGATGCGGAAAGCACAAGACCGATCTGAGTGGAGAGCTTTGGGGCTTTGATGTCCAGCAGTGGACGTCTTTCAGCTGACAGGATGATTCAGTCATTGTATGCAAGTGTTGCTTCGAGGTTCTCAAAAAATAAATGCCGTGACGTTATTATTATTTTTTATATGAGACTATTTACTAACAATAAGATAGCATATATAATTTGTTGAGTTTCTTGTCGGATTGTTCTCAACAGAAGTGTTTCCGAATCGGCGGTTCGAAAAAACATTCGTAAGTGTTTTTGTTTACGGCCTAACCCCCTGTTTGTGTTTATTTGACGGATAAATATGATGCCGTCTCTGTTTGTTTTATTCGAATAGACGGAGACGGCATCACATTTATCCGTCAAATAAAATTAATCAATGGGTGGTGTAACAGCCCCTAAATCGAATAATTTAACTATGACTTAAGTTTAAAAAAAAAACTGAAAATTTAAACATTTTTTGCTGTTTCTTTGTTAACTGTACTGTTATTGTGACCCAAACTACATTATTATCTATCAAACATGAAGTCAACTCTATTACTAGCAGTGGGAGAAATTCTATTACAGTTTTATCTCTTGGAAATTATGATCGTTGACAGTTTTTAAGTAAAACAATAAAAGTTATTTGTCCAAGGCAAATTATAAATATTTGCAGGCTCTGTGACAGAAATGAGGAAGTTTTAGAAACGTAGCAAGTAACGAGATCCTATAGTGTATCTTGGCGCTTGTTTTGTTTGTATAAACCTTATCTCACGAACCACTCGCACTTGACTGCATATTTTAACAACAAGCCGTGTCGCACGAGAAAAAAGCAAACATTTTTTTTATCTAAAGCACGTCAATGCAAGTAGTTATTGTGAACTTCGCATTTCACGCACAACCGCCGTCGCGATTGTAGCGTTAATTAACTTAAAATCGTAATCCGATAAATACTCAATAAAAAACGACTAAATAGCCAGTCAGATATTTAGCTTACCTGTTACTATTTATATAGTAGTGGTATAAAAATGTTCGCGCCAATGACTCTTTGCGGTTACTCGAAATTATTCAAGAAGGTTCTAGACCCTCGTTCAGCTTCGCTCGTCTTCCAACAAGGGTATTCTCAGGAGGTTGACGATATCTTCAAGTTCTACAGTGATGAGCAGCCACCCTGTGATCACAGGCCTCTGACGGAGGATGATTACGGGAGGTTCATCAGCCAGAGAGCGGCAAGGAGAGAACCAGCGTTGACGAGACAGATCAGTAAGTCATTTTATCTTCACTAAAGCTGTGTTTAGTGGTTTCAAGTCAAAATATCTTTATTCAATTTAGGCTATAACAAGCACTTATGAATGTCAAAAAAATATCTACCACCGGTTCGGAAAAACCTCTGTTGAGAAGAATCCGGCAAGAAACTCAACGAGGTATATTTCTTTAAACAGATTTACAATATTATTAAATGATATCTATACATCACAAGTATTTAACACAACTTTATTTTTAACACAGTACGAGTAGGTTCGCTATTTGAAGGGATAGCTTTTGAAGGGATAGATCATTAACTTTATAATACGCCTTATAATAATAATAATAATTTTACTTTTTATAACTATTATGAAAACCTAAACCTAAGATTGAAGAAAAATAAAGAACATAATAATAATAAAACTCTTTATTGCCAAAGTATAAACAAGTGGATACAAAATACGCATATTATAATTAGGTACAAAATAGGTCTACACCTTGACAATGGGTTTATGTTATGGGTAAGGGCCTGGACACATGTCGCCGGTACGGTGCCGTCTACGGTGTCACGGCGCGGCGCCGTCAAACGGCGTCGTGCTGAAACACGGTGCCGCGTACGGTGCCGTACACGGCGCCGCGAACGGCGTCGTACCACGGCGCGGTGCCGTGTACGACGCCGTGCACGGTGCATCGCTTGGTAGTTTAACTAGTTTTCGTTTTGCTGCTGAACGCATAACACGCAAGTACAACCATCGGTTCAAATATACAAAACAATTGTCGTTTTAAATATATACAAGTATACAGTTTTTGCCTTGACATGGACCAAGAAAAACGTATTCTCCTGCTCCTACTGCTAAGACGACGAATGAAGAAAAAACAGAAACGAACATATTGGGTGAATCCATACTCCACTATTTACTTGCGTGTTATGCGTCAGCAGCAAAACGTAAACTAGTTAAACTACCAAGCGATGCACCGTGCACGGCGTCGTACACGGCACCGCGCCGTGGTACGACGCCGTTCGCGGCGCCGTGTACGGCACCGTACGCGGCACCGTGTTTCGGCACGACGCCGTTTGACGGCGCCGCGCCGTGACACCGTAGACGGCACCGTACCGGCGACATGTGTCCAGGCCCTATGGGTTTTTATATATTAATGTCTTCTTGACAATAGATCTGAATTTTGTATCTGTTTCATTTATAATATTTTTTGGTTTCTGCTGAAGTTTAGGTAATAAGATATTGGACTGTCTTGCTGAAATAAATAGTTCTATGTTTCAAAACTTTGGAAGAAAAAGGGCCAAGTACAACCTCACTAAAACAGTCAATTGGCGTACTTATGCTGAATTTGTAACTTTTAGACTAAAGACTGTCCACGATAAAATGACATGCATGATCTGGTGTATCTTTGTAATGAATGCTAATTTTCAAACCTGTGCCTAAATTGCTTTGTACAGCGTTTTTTGATAATCTTCACTCGTTTCCAACTTCAATGCCACAACTGTATTTATATTTTCGCAAGCTGTTTTACATTCATTTAGACATCATCTTTCAAAAAAAATCATGATGTAACTGTTTTCTACTTGAGGGAGTCTAGAAAACTTTCTAATCCAAGCACCAAAAGTAGTTTTTTTTATGGGAGGCATTTTTCTGTCAAAAAGCAAATCCACCAAAGTTAAAAAACTTCGAAACTACATCAATCCGAATTCAATTCGAAAAATGTTGGCTGTGGTGAAAAAACTCTAATCAGTATAATTAATAAATAAATCAATTATGTAATGAAATATTATTAAAGTAAAAAGCAAGCAAGCAAGTTTGCAAGCTTTTCTGAGTTCAAAAGTATTCACAGAAGGCGGTCGCCTTATTTTGCAGACGCAACTTCTCTTGGCACCTGCTCAACTTACTGAAATTCTGTTGCTGTCGGACACAACATACAATCTGTTCCTGGCCTCTGTACGAACATGAAAAGTATGTGTTGATTAGGAATTTCTAACATATGTACAAAGTATCATACTTACCAATCGGTATTTTAACAAATATCGAAGGGGTATTCTGTAAAAATACTGAACTAATGGTACATTTTTTATATTTGTCCCAAGACCAGGGACAGATTGTATAAATTTATATAACATTCTTCATAATATCTAAGAGGAAAATACATAAAAAAATACTAATTTACACAATTACTCTATTATCGAAGATTAAAGTTAGTGAAGATGACAACGTTCGTTGACTTGATTCACATTGTTATAAACGTGACAGCACACCAGGGGTCAAGCAGGCGATTGATACCATTTATTTTATGATAGCAAAAAAGTTATATGCTCAGAAAATAACCGAAAGTCATGTTCCGAACTCAGCATCTTCAATGTCACGGAAAATCTTTAACGAGTATGCCAGTGATGACATTTGAATCCGAGACGTGGTGCTTTACTATAGCCCTTATAAATAGGCTCAAAGCGAAATATAGACAGAGGGCTCAGGGTTTCTGTATAGGACCGAATCAGAAATGAAGAGATACTTAAAAAAACGAAAGTCACTGACATAGCCAAGCGAATTAGTTTCTTAAAGTGGCACAAAACACAGAGAGTAGATGCTGGCCGTTAGTGCCAAAAGTTCTCGAATGGAAAGCGCGGATCGGCAAGCGCAGCGTAGGACGTCCACTTCATCCATGTTATGACACAACCCGTATAATCACGCCCTCATTTTTTTTGCCTATTTAGCACAACGTAACTGGACGTTGATACACCACATAACAAAGTTTCAGTCCACCACTGTCACAACAGTTATAGAAAACTCCTATCGTCACACACACACCACTGAATTGCTTCGCAGGTTTGTGCAGGTTCCTTCTGGTTGTTTGTTTTCTTCACCATAAAGCTCATGGTAAATTTCAAATGTAATTTCGCACATTAAATTCGAAAAACTCAGAGGTGTGAGCCGGGGTTTGAACCCAGGATCCTCTGCTTTAGAGGCCATAGGTCAAATCACTAGACCACCACGGCTTCGCGCTTTCAGCTGATGTTGATGAGGAGTTACTGACAGTTCTATTATCACCTTTATGCCTACACGTCGTTATCTACATCGGCAGAAGCTCGGGTCGAAATGTTTTCACGTTGTAATAAGTAGATATGGATGATGAAACGAAAACAGACGTTATCGTGGTGATAGTGGCAGTAAAATGGGATAAACTACCGACCCGCCGCCTCGCACGGTGCAACATTGTTAAAAAGCAAAAAAAAGGAAGAAAGTCTAAAAAATCTATCTTATATCAAAAGCGGTTACTCCAAGTTTTTTTACCAACCTTTCCCCAAAACTACACCGCACAGAGCCAAAGCGCGTCATTAGTTATGAATAAATAAAAACTCTAAAAAATCGCTAATTCGGAAAACAGGTTCCATATTTTGTTAGTAACAATTGACTTAGGTATAGACTACGTTAGATACATAAAATATAAAAAAATAAAATATAATAATATAAGTATACTATGTTTTGTATTAACAGCGCTTATTTTTGTTATACTACTTTTATACGATTTTTTTCTTATACCGGGTATGGCCTGTATGAGTAAATAATTAAAACATAGATCATACCTCAAACTGAACAAAATTAGTTCAGCGACTTTTAAATTTTTTATTTTTTTATTTTTATTACTTACACTTTTAAGTTTATTCGAAGAAGCAATGTAAAAAAAAATGTTTGATGTTTGTAGCGTGACAGGCGACGTCACTTGGGTTCTAAGACGGCGTACATTGATAGCAGTATTTAATTTGTATGTAAAAAGGAAAATTCAAAAACTCCATTATTTTCAAAAGTCGCTGAACAAACGTACGATCTATGTTTTATTTTTTTGCTCGTATTACAGGCCACACCCGGTATAATAAATTCGCATGTAATATATTAATATTAGCATTAGCACCACTTTTTTTTATTAGAAACATCGCACTTGCTGACGTACAACTGTCATAGATCCATTCTATCTTGTCAAATTATTGTACGCAATACCTACATTGCTTCTTGAAAAATTAAAAAAAATGTGCCATCCTAGTCTCGACGTGGCAGACTTTGTAAAATGATACTGTTAAATAAACTTTTTTTTGTACGTGGAAGTTAATGCCTTTAATAGTTATTTGTGTCACAAGGGAGCAAAATGGTGTATTTACGGCGAGGGCGTACATTGAATCCAGAATGTAGCGAAGGATTCTAAAGTAGAATCCTGAGCGTAATGAGGGATTCAAGTGTTAACGCCCAAGATGAAAATAATTTTGCTCCCGAGTGGCTCATACAAATTTTCACACCGAACATTAAGAAACTTCAAGAAAAAAAATCTAAATATAATTAAAAAACAACCTGCATAGAAAATGGCGTGGCTTTACAATTATTAACTTCAAAAAATGGCATTTGCAATAAAACACTTAGAAAAGCCTTGAACAGAAAAGTTGCACTTTGCTCCCTCTCGACAGGGAGGAAAAGTTACTTTTCTGAAGGAGAGGTGTGAAAAATTTATTGCAATGTCGTTCCACGGCGCAGTAAAAGTTACGTCTGATTATCTAGACACGTGGCGGCGTGTCAAGCCAAATTCAACCTAACAGAATGTTTGTAATTTTAACCGCGTGTAATTTTACCCGAACCATTTGGAGCCACTTTTGACCCCCTCATACATAACTCAAAAACTTTTTCACATAAACATGTCAAGTTTGGCTTGAGACTTTGAGATACATATGTGCTGCAAATTTCATAAACACACCTCAAACGATTATTTAGATAATAACATCCAAAAAAAGGGAATAGATTAGAAACTAGTAAATCTTTATAATTTTATTATAATTTTTAAATTAAATTATTTCTGTACAAAAGTAATGATATCCCATCAAAACATAAATGTTAAATGAAAGCCAAGTTCTATATTATGATATAAGCCTTGATTGTAGACTTTAACGACAAAAAAATTGAGATCTAAATGGGTGCCAAGTT
Organism: Choristoneura fumiferana; assembly: GCF_025370935.1. Taxonomy (NCBI): domain Eukaryota; kingdom Metazoa; phylum Arthropoda; class Insecta; order Lepidoptera; family Tortricidae; genus Choristoneura; species Choristoneura fumiferana. The sequence continues at coordinate 14,331,245 of NC_133493.1, forward strand.
TAATGGTTAGGCCTGAAATTGATTTAAATAACAATAAAAAATATTTTATAACAACTTAAAATATAATTACTTGTTATGACTTGGCATAATATATTGAAGTAGTTTTCATATACGGATTATATTATAGCCTTCGCAACTTGTAAAGTTTTAGTACGTACTTAATAATAATTCGTAGGTATATGAGAACTAGCCAAGTCAGACCTTAGGCTTCAATATATTGTCCTAGGTTATAAGAAGAAATTATATTTTAAGTTGTTATTAAATATTTTATATTGATATAAATAAATTTCAGGACGATAATTTCGATCCATAAATAAGGTACTAACAAATTAGGTACCAATATTTTTAGAGCAGATAGTACACGTTTCTAGGAGCAGACTTAAGTATAAAATATTTAAATGTTTATGTTACTTTTAGGAGATAATTAGAGAATCAACTTTGGTGCGTCAAAACACCCTCTGTAATGAGATAATGAATACCCAGTGATTAAAACTTCTTTGAAAGTCTTGACTGTCACGAGTAACTGGCCACTTCACTTAGAAAAATTTAAGAAAAATAAATGTCAAAGTCACATATGCCGCCAACCGTTGACGTTCATGACAAACGAGGCGACGGGTTCACTTGGCAGACAGTGTTAAATATTATCCAGTCACTCGTATGCACAGGCTGGTTATGTTTGGGCGGAACGACAATTTATTTATTTTATTGAGGAAATTTTAACAATAATATCGTATAAAAAGTTTCTTAATATATATTTAAATTTTAACTGTTTTGATCTTATTTTAACATCTCTTTCATGTGAATCGCGTGCGGCTGCCAGAGCGTTAGACAAAGAGGCCACGGGTTGGGAACCACTGCTCTAGATTTATATCCGAAAAGTATTGCTTTATGTAATAAGTTTATTTGCCAACAGTGCAGAGAGGTTTCTGAACTTAACGCTTAGGTACTCGAGGAAGTAATTAAAGATAATAATGTAATTTAAGTGTATAATGAATGGACTGATTTATTTATCAATTGGCTGGTTGCGAAGTATCAGGGTCATCTCAGGTCATCGAAGTAGGACAATCTTGACTTGATTCGTGTATTCCCCGATCTTAAATAATATTACGTAGAAGAACGAGGGTCACTGACATAACAAAGCGAAATAGCTGGTTGAAGTGGAAATAGGCAGGTTATAACAGCACGGAAAACAGATGGTCGTTGGGGCCGAAAATAACTCAAATGGAGGCCGAAGATCGTCCACCAACGAGATGGACGGATGACCTGGTCAAAGCGCTGCCAACCGAAGCAACTGTAGGTGTGTGGGGAGGACTATGTCATACAGTCGACGTCCTACGGCTGATGAATGATGATGATGACGATGGGCAGTTCCTGAGGTTACCTACAATAGCAACCAGATATAATAGACGAAGTTTATCTCTTTATCAATTACTATAGATAGATTAGTTTACTGCATGCATGTTCCAAGGTTTGCGATAGACCTTGCAACTATAAGTGGCATTTATGCGTAGATACCGTAAACAAACTAGGACGATCATAACAATATATATAACACAACGCGAAAATATGTTAGTTTGTTGGTTTAATTTTGGTTCAATATCGCAAAATTTGCGCTTCTGAGTTTTACGGAATTTATATAAATTCATCATCACCCCAGCCTATATGTATACGTCCCGCTGCTGGGCACGGACCTCCTCTCTGAATGAGAGGGCCGGGCCGTAAATTCCACACTTGGGAACTTCACACACACCATTGAATTGCTTCGCAGGTTTGTGCAGGTTTGCTCACGATGTTTTCCTTCACCGTAAAGCTCGTATACATATTGTAATGCGAAAGTAAGGATATTTGAAATTACTGAGTTTTTCGGTTCATCAAGCTCTCTCCATCTGAGCGGAGATTTGTACCCAACAGTGGGGTGTACTCGTATACAGGGCGATTCACAAGCGTCTCCTAAGAATCTTACAAAGGTATATCTTCAGAGGTGTTTGTTGGATAAAAATTAATGTTTCCATCCTGGAAATTTAAAGAGATTGACAAAAACATGGTGTCTAATTACATTTAAAAATTAATAAAATAATTTATTAGTTGTTTAAAAAACATTTACAGATTTTAGCGTAGGTATTATTACGTACAAGTATTTGATCTAGAGTTTTAAAGTATGGAAAAAATATTTTTACTAGGTACCACTTACGAGTCACCTGTATTGCACTATTAAAAAAATCGTCTAATTAATAGCTACACTGAAAATGTATTGTTGTTTATAAACTTTATGTATTTTGACACATTCCTGCTAAAATAATCCGATGCTACCTTAAAATACCTTGTTAATTATTTTACAAATAATTAAAATACACAAAAACATTAATAGTGACGACATCGAAGAAAGAAATGAGTACAGACTTCATTCAGTTATTGAAAGATAAGTACGAGATAAAAACCAACGCGAACCGGTTCATAATAAAACAACGTACAATAATAAATGGCTCGAGTTTATCTCCACAGTTGAATGAATCAAACATTTTTTATGTCAACAATGACGTCTTATTTTACTTACCTACTTCTGTCCTGTACACTCCTCGTCGTGTTCTTCTTACTGTAAGGACTTATTGTATAAGACACTTGGAATCAGAAACGTTTTCATTGCAGCGTAAAATTAGGTTACTTTGCTCTTATATTTGCTCCAAATTTCGTAATGTGGTATGTTCATATATTATGTATTTATGTAAAGTAGATCACCCCTAGTATCATGCTGGCTTGCTTAAACTACGTCATGAGGAGCAATGTTACCCGGCGTTTGGGTAACTGGGTCAAAATTCTTTTCGTTGCATTGTTTGACCACTCTGTCACGATATTATTTATGTCTGCTAAGAAAAAAAAAATGTGGAGCCAATGTTCGTTTTTTCGCGTTAACTAATATATAACTAGAGAAAAATTAAAAATGCCACTAGTTTCCATAAAAAATAACTCCGTGCCATTTTTTCGGGGACAAAAGCAAGACAATGAAAAGAATTATGGCCCAACTATGATCCTGAATTTAATTTCATTCATAATAATTCATACTAGGAAGCGTTTGTGCATTTTTACACCATCATTATTATTGCACTCCGTCTTGTGTCTGAAAAAATTCAAAATTCAAAAATTCAAAATGTTTATTGCAAGGTCATAAGTTATTACATAGATGTTAAATCAGTATATGATTAGTTATCAGTACATCATGTCCTGTCTCGGAGAGACGTGCAATAGTCTATTTAATACATTCATAAATTAACAATAGTTCATTCAATTATATTCCCGAATTATAAAATACCCAAATAATATCAAATAATAACATAATATTTCAAATTTCAAATTTCAAATATTTATTCAGTAAATAGGCCCAATGGGCACTTTTTACACGTCAATTTTTTAAACTACCAGCGCTTTCGGAAAGACCATCATTGCCAACAAGAATGCGCCGCAAAAGAAACTTGGCAGAAAGTAATTTTTCATAAAAATATAATTACAAATAAAATACTTAAAAACTATATTATACAATTAAAGAAAAATATTACAAAAAATAATACAAAAAATATAAGTAGCATAAGAAATAATAATCACCAATCAATATTTAATCTAATATCCAATCAACAATAACAATTCTGAATCAATAAACAATGTCAAGAGCAATGTCAAATACCAAAATAATAATAACAATCAATTTTAACATTAACTCGTCTTCCAATATAATTATTGCCATTCATTACATATATAATTGGTAACTGACAGGAGAAGAAAAGAAAATATCGGAGCAAAAAGTGAAGTTTAGTGTTGCCACTTTATTGGTAAGTGTATCGGGTACCGGGACTTCGACCTGCAAGACATTTAAACAAAATACAGAACTGGAGCATAGTTACCCAGTGGGGGGCGAAGTAACCTTATTTTACGGCACTTCTTTTTGTCACACGCTATAAGACGTATAAGACGCGAGTAGTGAGAGATATAGCGAACGTCAGTGCGTTAGGCAATACGGCCTCTATTCTCAAAATGAGAGGGCCCAGGGCCTAGGCTGTGTAGTTCCCACGCAGGTTGCAGATTAAGAACTTTACACTCGCCATGGCATTGCTACAGGTTAATGAGTTTCCTGCAGTCCTTCATTGAAAAGCTCTATTTTAGTGTCTCATGTAAACAAACAAAAACCGGCCAACTGCGAGTCGGACTCACGCACAAAGGGTTCCGTCCCATTATCTATACAACATTAGACATTAGCAAAAAAAAACACGTTTATTGTGTGAGAGCCCCCTTAAATATTTTTTTATTTTAATTTGTTTATTTATTTTAAAAGTGAATATACGACTAAATATTCTATGAATATTTCAAGCGTCTACCTGTTGCTGTTATTAATATCGAGCAAAAACGGCAAAAAAACCTCCTTTGTTGTTATAGCGGCAACAAAATATGGCAACTGTCAAGGTTCATGACTTCATGAGGTACCTACCTACAGCCTGGTGTCAGACGGACAAACAGACGGACGGACAGCGGAGTCTTAGTAATAGTGTCTCGTTTTTACCCTTGGGTACGGAACCCTAAAAAAAGGACGGATTTTACGAAACTGTCACTGGATAAGGAGTTCTGGAACAATAGTTTAATTAATCTAATACCAATATAATTTATTGAAACAGGCGTTATTTTGTGAAGGTTCATATCAATGAACTAAAACTATTACTTTACTCACTCGCGCCCGTATGATAGCAACGCTTTATTTATGCAACAAATGTGTCGTGCAGTTCCTCCACCTCTTACTGTAGGAACAGACAAATCACCCAAACCCGATCACCACCACCGCACTACTACACAGCCAGAGCCCCTCTTCAGAGCAACACGGCATCTCTACACGTCTACGTCTATCCACCGTTCACCAAGCTACCAGATGTTACATAGATGTCTTACAGTGTGAAGGTGGGGGAACTGCATGAACAAATAATTTCTTGCATTATCGTAGCTATCATAAGGTCGCGGGTGAGCAAAGTAGTTGTTTTAGTTCATTAATACCAACATGACAAAGAGGTATAGTATACTTAGGGGCTGTTTCACCATCCGTCTCTATTTGTTTTGTTCGAATAGTCAGAGACGACATCACATTTAACCGTCAGTTAAGACTAATCAATAGATGGTGAAACAGCCCCTTAGTGTAAGTAAATATTTAGTTGGTTTGTTTGAAGGGTCAATAAAATGGTGCTCTCTTTTGCAGCAACCCTTGCCTACGGCGTGGGGCGACAGATGATCTCCTTAGCTGAGGGCATGCCCAATGAGGAGGTGTTCCCTTTCAACCGGCTGGAGATGGGCTGGACGAAGGGGGGAGCCCTGCACATGGAGGGGAAGGAGCTGTCCACGGCGCTGCAGTATCTGCCTTCACAAGGGTAAGACCGGTTTCGCCACTTCGTCTAATCCGAATCCGATCGGGATCCGTGAAAATGTTAGCATCATCATATCAGCCATAGGATGTCCACTGTTGGATACAGCCTCTCCTATAGACCTCCAGTTGATTCGGTTGGAAGCGGCTGACATCCACCGTGAACCCGCGGCTGTAACCAAGTCATCCGTCCATCTCGTTGGCAGACGTCTTACGCTGCGCTTACCGACTCGCGGTCCCTATCCGATAACTTTTCTTTTCTCCGTATTCAATAACGGCCATTTATTCTCCGTGCTAAATAACCTGCCCATGATGACATCTCTGGTGGAAACACGGCCTAATGCTGAAAACAAAGGCTCTTCCATTTCATTCTACATATTTCTTCTGGTCCTGTGGCTTTCTCGTGCAGGTCTACTCCACTACTTGACCCTACTTACTGCGACCTCTACACAAGTTTAATAAAAAACTATCTCCCTATGGTCTTCTTTAAACCATCTACCAATCAACCATCTTAATAAAATTGTTTACCACTAGGCTGCCAGCCCTTCTCAGCGAGCTCCGCGCCTTCCAACAAGACCTGCATCGTCCGCCGCCGCTGCAGCGTGACGTCATCGTCACCAACGGCGCCCAGCACGGCATCTACCAGGCCCTGGATCTGCTGCTGGACCAGGGAGACCCGATACTGCTCACGGAGTATACCTACACTGGAGTGCATGTTGCTGTAAGTATTGATATGTAAGTATTTAGTAATAATTTTCGTTGAAAGGGATCAAGAGATAGAAAAACTTCCATCGTCACATATCTTCACAAGTTTGTTTATAGATTTCTTTGGGGAATCGCATTATAATATATTATTTTTAAATTTTATAAGGGTGTCGTAAATGAAGGTCTGGACCTAAAGGTTTGATAGATCAAAGGAGGAAGAATTTGATAAAAATTGCATGACCCTATTTCGCGAGGACTCAAAACCCATGAATAAACCGAAAATCTAGCGAGAGGTTGCCCTTTTGATGATGTTTTTTGGTTGAGGTTCACCACACAAATGTTCTAACATATCCATCAATTCCTCCGTTCGAATCTAGAGACAAAAAGTTACAGACTGTGAATTGCATTTTCATCGGTGTTCCAGTTGATGAAGACACCTTTCTCTATTTACAGCTGAAACCATACAGCCCTGAAATCATCAGTATCCCTGAAGATGAACACGGCCTGGTCCCAGAGACCCTGGACGCTGTTCTTTCCGACCGCCTCTCCCGTGGCCTTCGCATGCCTCGTCTCATCTACCTTGTGCCAACCGCCAACAATCCGACTGGCACCACGTTACCCGCACATCGGAGACGACAGATCTACGATCTGGCCTGCAAATATGACTTCCTTATATTGGAAGACGATCCGTACATGTTCTTGAATTTCGATGATGAGGTAAGTTGCGGAAAGAAGTCATTATTACCATTGCAAATATTTTCAAGTAGCAATTACATCGCGAAGATTCAATAATGCCAGTCCTCACTTTACTTCTCTCTTATTTAAAAAAGGAGGTGGTTCTCAATTCGTTGGAATACTTTTTTAACCGAGTTCGAAAGAAGAGGTTCTCAGTTTGCCAGAATATTTTTTATGTTCCCCGATTTCTCGAAGACGGTTAGATCGATTTGAATTTATTTACCTACGTGAGGAAAGCAATCTTTTGTAAAGGATGCAGTCATCATCATCATCTCAGCCTAAAAACGTTCCAAAGCTGGGCACAGGCTTTCTCTCAGAATGAGAGGGCTTGAGTTATTAGATTTAGATTTTTCGTCTTATCCCTTAGCCGGTACCATCGTTCCTGTCCCTGGACGTAGCCGGGCGCGTGATCCGCCTGGACTCCCTGTCCAAGGTGGTGAGCGCGGGGCTGCGGGGGGGCTGGCTGAGCGCGCCGCGCCCGCTGCTGCAGCGCGTCGAACTGCACATGCAGGCCGAGCTTCTTCACAGCTGCACTCTCGCGCAGGTAACTGGGATAAAATGTGGTTGAAATTCTCACATTCTCTTCCTCCTCTATGATTATTCCCTTTATTTCTGCTCACATTCGCTTTCTTTTCTGTGACATTTTTATTTCTGCTCAGACTTTCCTCCTTCTCTATGACATCATCTTTATTCTTGCTTGCACTCTCCTTCTCTACGACATTCTCTTTATTTCTGCTCACGCTCTCGTCCATATTTATGACATCCTCTTTATTTCTTCTCATACACTCCTACTTCTCTATGACATCTTCTTTATTTCTGCTCACACTCTCTATGATACAATCTTATTTTCGCTCACATTCTCCTATATCTCTATGAAATCCTCTTTATTTCTGCTGCACAGCTGCACTCACGTGCAGGTCAGCTCAGCGCTCGAACTGCTTTCGTTGTGTAGCGACCAGATACCATTATCCACCTAGCCGCATTCGGTCATTCAACTGTGTAAAAAATAATAGCAAAAACGCAATAGAAAGGACTAAGCACAATAGACATTCAAAACAAGTTGTTTGCTCGTCACACCTCCCCAAACAGAGTAATCTACGATCCATCTTGCGGCTTCGGCAATGTTTGAGTTGAACGTATGCGCAGATCATAAGGTTTACCCGCGGTGACACAATTGTTAGACAAGATATTAGAGAGATATTATGCTGCACTGATAAGAGCGTAAAACAAGAACTCAACTTGTCATGTTTTCGAAAGACTCGCTGAGCAGAATCAGCAGTTGAAAAAAAAGCACTAGCGGTACTAGTGTTAGGGTATCAAACTTAATGTTACGAGTATAAACAAACTGATTAATAGACAATCCGCCGGCCCGCGTGTAATTCGGTTACCGCGGTGCATCTTTCCGGGATAAAAAGTAGCCTATGTCACTCTCTGGCCCATAAACTATCTCTGTGCCAAAAATCACGTCGATCCGTCGCTCCGTTTCGACTTATTGTTTAATATAACACCTACCTAGTCAAAGATGTTATTTAGTTACGGATTATCAAATTTCCAATTTCAAATCATTTATTCAGTAAATAGGTCGCAATGGGCACTTTTACACGTCATTTTTTAGGCTATCATTCTCGATACCCAAATTGCAATAGAACTCTACAACTTTCGACCACAAGTGGTAGTATAGTAACATCTGCTGGTGCTTGACAGGCACGCAAAGCTCAAAATCAAAATATATTCATTCAATTTAGGTTATAACGGGCACTTACTAATGTCAAAAATCTTTCACGTGTTAATATCCTGCTGAAGTTCACAGATGTATATTATTTATGCAGTCGGTGCAACACCGGACGTAGGCCACGCGTTATTAGGGACGCGTCCAGGTGGTGGACGTCTTTCACACGATGACATGACACATGATTAAACCCGACATATTTTATTTAATATCCATTTGCATTATTAATGCACCAATGTGGGGAGAGGCTCCAATAGAGAGATCTCTCTCCAGGCAGGTGTTATGCCTGGGGACCGAAGTCCGAAGGAAGAGCGACGGAACTTGTATAATGCGACCGCGTTGAGAAACTTCGATAGCGCGATGTAGACCATGGTCGGAGTTTCTATTGTTGTTCACTAGATGGCGCTAGGAGTCGCTACACATTGTTTGGGTTAATTTAAAATTTCGGTTCTTTTATCTTTTCATTGTACTCGTAGTGTCTACTATTGTGTCTGATATCCTGTCAATCGTTTAAAGGTTAAATGGAAGAGATCCCGTTAAGGCATCCCGTTCGCCTTTGTACATCTTATTATCCTGCGTTCTGTTATTTTCATGTGTTTTTATGTACAATAATAGTTCATTGTGTCTTAAGGGCGGTAAATAATGAATAACGAACGAGAGTCTATTAGAAGCCCGAGATCGAAGACTGAGGATGAGGTGAATTTTATATTTGTAAAAGAGAAAATATAATTGTTCCAAATATTGGCGATACCTTAGGCTGCGCTCTTGGCAGCGCCGCCCCCCTCCCCCTCCCGCAGCGCGCGGAGCAGTATCAGTACGGGCAATGACTCATTTACCGACCACGGGTTTCATGACAAGCACATTAAGGTCGAGGGTTTTATTTGGGGGGTTGCAACCAAGGTAGCCTGCATGTTTCGACACTGTTTACGAGCAAGTGTGATGAAAAGAGTTTAACAATACAATAAAATATCCTCTTTCCAGTGCTTGGTCCACCGCATCATCTCCAACCGGGCGGCGCTGGCGCCCACTTGCACCGCGCGCGCGCGCTCTACCGGCGCCGGCGGGACGCACTGCAAGCTGCGCTGGCGCCGCTCGACTCGCTCGCTGATTGGTCGCCGCCCAAGGGGGGGCTGTTCCTATGGCTTAGGGTAAGGGGGGTCGACGACGTTTACAACATGGTGAGTACTAGAAGCATGAGTGCGGTGGATGCAAGTGGCGAGTTGTCGTTCATTTCATAACTAACTATATGGATGTAGATAAAATATTGTATGCAACTGTACGTAATTAAGCCTTATTACGATACAGTTGCATAAATAACTATTGTCGGTCTTCCAATACAATAAAGTAACTCTTTATTGAACCATGAACACCAACACTTATAAAGCAGTAGTTACAGAAAGCACAGATAAATATAATAGACATTTTGCATGGTAAACAATAGGCCTCAACACTTCAGAACGATCTCTTCCAAGCAACTTTTACTTAATAGATTTTAGCAGGTGGTGGTGGTGTATAAATATTATTCACAATGATGAAAGAAGGAAGAAAGAAAGAAAGAAGACATTTATTCACTAATACGGAAGACACAAATACAATAAAGTTTAACAATCACACACAAATAAACCAAAAAAAAAAATACATGAAAATACACATGAAAAAAATAGTAACATACTTCCATCCCAACCTATATACGTCCCACTGCTGGGCACAGGCCTCCTCTCAGAACAAGAGGGCTTGGCCATAATTCCCACGCCGGGCCCAGTGCGGATTGGGAACTTCACACACACCATTGAATTGCTTCGCAGGTTTGTGCAGGTTTCCTCACGATGTTTTCCTTCACCGTAAAGCTCGTGGTAAATTTCAAATGTAATTCCGCACATGAATTTCGAAAAACTCAGAGGTGCGAGCCGGGGTTTGAACCCACGATCCTCGGCTTGAGAGGCCATAGGTCAAACCACACGGCCACCACGGCTAATAAATAAATCACTTATCTTCACGTAAATAAAAATAGATTGAATTAAATTATAAGTGACCAAGAAATAGATAAATAAATGACCATGATGCGTGCTGTCTAATTTTGACAAAATCACGCGTCTTCGTGGATGGCACTAGTTATCGAATTGGTTAGAGATTGTCTACCAGAAGTGGGTGAAGGAAACCCAGACTGGAATTTAAGTATATTTCTTCAATACGACCGGGTTCGATTCCCAAAATGGTCAAAAGTTTTTTTTTAATCCATAAATGCAGTTTTTCTTGTCATGTCACTAAAATCGATGACTTCGCTCCCAAGAACAGATTTTTCTACGGCTTATGAAATTAACCATATTCAGAGTTGCCCAAATAACTCATCTAAGGGGCTGTTTCACCATCCATTGATTAGTAACTGGCGGTTAGGTGTGATGCCGTCTCTATTTGTTTTGTTCGAAAAGACGGAGACGGCATCACATTTAACCGTCGGTTAACGCTAATCAATGGATGGTGAAACCCCTAAATGGGTTATCCTGTATAAGGCACTTGTCCCCACCGCCGACGATGAGCGAGAAGCGAGTTAGAGCGAGTAACTAGAAACGAGTGGGCGAGCAGCGAGAAGCGAGTGTAGTTTTGTCGCTCCTGCAAGCGAGTGGTTCGCGTGCGACGGGCGATTACTCGCTCCACTCGACTGGCTCGTGCGGGGCGAGCCATATAGCTCAGCGAGTTTTATAGCTCTTTGTCGCTGCGACAAAAGATTTAAGAGCGAGTTCTCGCCGACAGTGTGAACAGCCAGGATCAACTATTAATATATGTGTCTCTTTTTACTCACACAGGATCTTAATATATCCTTTGTTCGTTTCTTGAGCGAGAAAATAGTCGATAGCCAATCGTTTCCTCGCTGGCGGTGAGGACAACTGCCTCACAGCCAGTTGTGTTGTTACAATCCATTGGTTTCACAACTGCGTTATTTTGTCTTACACCAGCAGGGCTACTACGAAACTCGAAGTTCGTGTCGTGCGGTCCCTCTGACACTTATACTATTTAATACGAGAGCGAGAGGGACCGCACAACACGAACTTCGAGTTTCGTAGTAGCCCTGCTGTACCTGCTATATTATGTACCCAGTAAATCTTAAGCTATTTTATATTTTTCTGATTTTACAAATGTGTATTCCAGGTATTTGAAACGGCGTTTAAACGAGGTTTGATGTTGATTCCCGGCCAAGCCTTCCTGTACGACACTAGCGCCCCCTCCCAGCATCTGCGGCTAACCTTTAGCAAAATTGCTCTCAAAGACATGGACCTCGCCGCGCGCACTCTAGCGGATATCATCAAAGAAGAGCAGAGCCGCAGCTTGCAGAAACAACCACAACGGTTGGCCACTCAACACTAGATGGCGCTTTTATATAGTGAAAGATAAATTATTTCGAAATATTTTTAATTGAATGCCGAAGTTAATTAATTAATTAGTAGTATGAAGTGATTTTTGTTAATGTAGCAAAGTTCTGTATGGAAGAATATTGATCCGAACTAAAAAAAAGTATACTTAAAAATAAATAAAATATACGAGTATGTTACAAAGGATATAGATGAACAGAAATTTGCTTATTTATGAATCTAAATTAGACAATTAAATAAAAAGTATAATAATTTAGCATTACCGGAGTAGAAGTAATTATACACGTTTTAACTACTGAACGCTAGATGGCGGTAAAAACAACTGTTGTATAGTTTTTGACTGCATAATAATGATAATTTTACAAGTGTTAAAAAACATTTAAATAAAATACAACTTCTAAGAATATAAATAAAATGTCAATACTTTATGATATACTAATTTTACGGCGAAGGAAAACATCGTGAGGAAACCTGCACACACCTGTGAAGTAATTCAATGGTATGTGTGAAGTTCCCAATCGGCACTGGGCCCGCGTGACAACTACGGCCCAAGCCCTCTCATTCTGAGAGGAGGCCTGTGCCCAGCAGTGGGACGTATAAGGGCTGGGATGATGAATTTTACATCAGAAAATACCTCAACAGTACTAAAACAGTATTTTTGTTTTGGCCTGAGGAAAATGCTTGTGAGCTACTCGACTGTTAGCTTACAATACACACACACTTATACTACACACACACACACACACACACACACACACACTATTACACTACACTATTATTGTTACACTATTTAAACTTGTTTTTAGTACCTATTTAAGTCGTTAAATAGTAAAAAATATTTATAAATTGGAAGCAAAGCTTACATGTAAATAAAGTTATTCTAAGTAAATAAAACTGTATTCTTTACTTCTTTAATACAGGCGAGCTTTTATAGATTTAAGCGAAAATATGATCAAAAAACATGTGAGTATTACACGACAATACAATACAATACAAAGACTCTTTATTGTACACCAGACATAGTAAGTGATACAGAAAACAGATACACAGAGAAAAAATTACAAGGTGAGCAATAGGCGACTCTATACGGCGTAGCGTGTTTAGATATTTTTGATCAGGTTTTTACTTAGAAGAGAATTCGACTGTACCAAACATGTGAAGACACACCTATAAGTACTAATTCTCAATCGAAAATTCCTTAAAACATTGAGGTACAGTCACCAGCACCAATATCTGACACAACAAGCGTGCATAAATATCTGATACGACTCTATTTCCAGGGCCGGAAGGACGTGTCAGATATTTTTGCATGCTCCGCTGTGGCAGATATTAATGCTGGCTAGAACTAAGCCTTTCGATTGTTACAACCGCCTCAGTGATCACATTTTTTTATGAATTGGCCGTAGAATTTTATAACATTATAGAAAGATAATTTTTTAGACACCCTGTACTTCTACTGGATAACCTGGAAACTGTAACAGATTCTTCTAACATGTAAACAAAAAGAAGTGTCCACAAAAGTAAAAAAAAGGAAACGATCGAAAATGACTCACTTAGTTCTTCACTGTTGGTTGGTTGTGACGTCTTCCGGCTGATGATGATGATGGAAACATTAGATACAGTAACATCTCCAGCTAACCAGTAAACACTTCCGTCAAAGCTCTCGCAAAAGCAATCGCATTCGCGCCCAATCGCGTCAACAATTAGTAGAATAATCGCGCACCAATTAAAACTGCTTATTTCCGCAGCCGGCAAAACTGCTGCTTAAACAGCTTTCAACACCCAAACAGAACAGAACCTTAATCCTTACGCACAAAGTCGAAAACCTTTTGAAACATTCAGTCTGATTTAAACTCGAGATTTGCCGTTGAATTTTGAACTCTGAAAATGACATGTAAGATGTGTTTTTGAGTGTGTTTGCTGGAATGAAAAGCAGTAAATGGGAAATTAGGAGCTAACTCGTCTCGGCGGAATAAAACAACTCTTTGCTAAGATAATGAGAAAGAAGGTACAGTCGGTGGAAAAGTACTTTACAGGCCTAGGGAGGTAGATAATGTCTCAAATACCAGGTAATTTAGGTCTACTTCTGGTAAAAACTAGAGGTTTATGCCGACAGACCTTCAAAATTAGTTCCAAAACTTCCATACTTACAATATACAGTAAAGCTTACACGTGAATAGATCCCAAACATCTTAACTTTTTTCAATGTTTAATAACGCTTTAAAACACGAACAAAAGCACTCGAGATTTGCGCAAACAAACAAACAAAAAACTGTTTTGTGTCGGAAATAACACCTCTTAACAATAGTATGAGTACTCCACCAACAGCTGCGAAACTTGAAATCATTAGATAATGATACGTATCCTTGAGTATTTAGGATCTTTATGTTTGAAACGAGGAGCACAGTTAAGTTGGTTTTGGCTAACTTTGGCGGTTTTGCACAACTGCATTAGTTTACAGATTACAACTACTTATCAAATAACAAACTTCAGATCTGCAGTCGCATAACTCACTATCCCTCCAATTGGAACTTTCAGACGTTGCGGCAAGGTTTGATGGTGGTTTTTGCAACTGTAAAATAATGTTGTTTTTCGTAGTATCTACTAATACTGAGGTGTTTTGGTGATTTGCACGTGTGACAAAAGAACAGAATGCGGGTATGTTACACAAAGACGCGGCGGGATATTGTTAAGTGGAAATATTACGAGTAGAAGATTAACAAGAATTATATAGTTATATTTTACTAATAGATAGTATAAGTAGGTACATTACGAGTATTTCCAAGCCAAGAAAGCGAATATGTGCTTTCCTTGTGGTTTCCTCAAAAATTCTCACTAATATAAGTAATGTGGAAGTATGTCTGTACGTCTGTTACCTCTTCACGCTGAAAAAAATTTGGTACGAAGTTTGTTTGAGATCCTCGAAAGGACGTAGAATAAGTTAGCGTCACTGCTTAAGTGGCTAAATAGACAAGCTGGATATGTGGTGCATAGGGGAACTTCGTGTCTGTACGTGAGCAGTGTTTAGCTTTATAGCCGCGGTACGAAATACAAAGAGGACCTGGGTCGATTCCCAGGCTGATTTTTCTGGTTTTCTGTGCATCTATATTTCAGTGAAATTTAGGTTTTACGGATGACCGTAAAAGTAAAAATTTGGTATTGAAAATACAAAAAGATCAAAAAACAATCGTACGAATAGTTTTTATCCCGGAAATATTCCTAGTTCCAGCCGAGAGTGATAACCGAATTCTTCGCGGACCAGACGGAGTCACGAGCAAAAAGCTAGTCTAAAATAAATCAACAGACAAAAAAGTAATTCACTTTATCTTAAGTGTTTAAGTATCGACAAAACAACCCACCTACTTTTCTTATTAAAGATATTTGAAGACAGTATTTTCTAGCCAAAACACATGAAGCTATTGCAGACACTGATAAAAACGATGTCAAACTAACTTTTAATAACTTTAGTGTATAAAGTCTAGTGCCTTCATTTTATATCGGCGTATCTACATTCCTTAAACTTTCTAACTCGGCAACAATTGAGTTTTTATTGGGTGGTTGTTCAAGGTGTTAGCGTTTGTGAGCAAAGCCTTGACTAAAAGCTAGTGTCATAAAAACCAGTTGTTCATCACAATCAACACTTCGCGTTGGTTTCCTCACGATTTTAGTTAAACTTGTAATGCAATCGAGAGATGCGCGGAAATGGAAAACTTAACGCGGTTATGCGCAGTGCGTAAGCGACAAGCGGAGGCGGTAGCGGGAGCGGGAGCGAGGAAGATAGTTGGAGGTTTAGTCAGTTCTCTCTCGTTCAATGATGCGTGTATAATGTAAAAGCATATAATGCGTCAAATAGGTAGAGGTATGTTTTTTTTGATATTATATTTTTGCTGCAGCTGAAAATTAGCGCTGTGGTTCCAAGTATGTACATGCCTAATAATGTTATATGCCTAATATACGAGTAATTGTTACCTACTGTTTATACGCCGAACAAACATTTTCTTTCTTTTCTTCTTTCATATTCTTCAAGCTATGTCGGTTACTCTATAGTTCTTTGGCGAATTTTCGTATTCCTGATTCTATCGCACAAAGAAACTCCAAGCATACTTAGCTCTCTCCATTGCTCGTTGCGTGACGTTAAGCCTTTCCAAGAGGCCAGCAGTCAAGGACCACGTCTCAGAGTCATCCATATTCGCACTAATATTATAAATGCGAAAGTGTGTGTTTGTATGTTTGTCCATCTTTCACGTCGAAAAGGAAAGACGGATCGACGTGATTTTTGGCATAGAGATAGTTTATGGGCCAGAGAGTGACATAGGCTACTTTCTATCCCGGAAAAATGCACAATTCCCGAGGGAACAGCGCAGGATAACCGAATTCCACGCGGGCAAAAGCTAGTAGATCATTAATCCCCGCTGGTCTCACGTCACTTGTTCCACCAGGAAGCTGCACTCTTCGGTTCCCGCGACGCTGATGACTGCATCTAATTGTCCTGGGATATCCAATTCTTGCGCCTGATTATGTCTTCGTCGGTTATAGACTAGCTGGATCCTGTTGCTTCACAGTTGTGGAAAAAATAGTCTAGTTCCGGGTTTTTGGGTGATAGGTGAAGCCATGGTGGCCTAGTGGTTCGACCTATGGCCCTTCGTATGCGAAAACTGTCATTTGATTGTGATTGCGAGTGTCAGAGACGATACGCAATAGACCAGGTCAACCGTCAATCTCGTTGGTGGATCCCTACGCTGCGCTTGCCGATCCGCGGTCTCCATTAGAGAATTCGCATTCACAGGCATAAGATAATCTTGCTGTACTAATGCTAATTCGCGCTTGACCGTCTCTCTTGGCCCAAATAAAAAAACAATGGCGACCACTCGCTGTTTCTTTCTGTCTAGATTATGGACTGAATAATAACTGTACGAGTACCACAATAAAAAATCACACATTTTCAACCTTACACCTCTAGAATAAAGACTATGAAAAGAGCTATTTTAAACTTCACACTATAGCATTAAGAGTGATTATCACGCGTATTGGGTTTTTATAAAGGTACTTAACACCTCTAAAGTGCAGCTATTAGCGACCTTATGCTTTTGCAATAAGGGTTATTATAACAAGAGGTTAAGCACTTCAAAAAGTACGTGTTTTGAACCTTACGTGTATAATGATAAGAATGGGTTTGAATAATATAATTTATGTGTATATGCGGTAATAGACTGTAATACGACTAAAATGATGAATTTATTTGCCGGCTGCCATACAAATGGTTTGAAATAAAATATTTACTAGGTAGGTAATTAAATTTATGAAAAATTGTTTAATCATATTTCACTTAAACAGTCATACTTATTAATAGTGCCCGATATGGGTAAGTTTTTTATGTCACTTACAGATTTATTGTCCGTTATCTATTATCCACCTATAAAAGAATAACGTTTTTTGACACATGTAAGTGACTGTGTATACAAAAAGGTTTCTCGAATTTATACAAAAATTAAAACGTTTGTTCTGTAAGTAGGCCACAAAGGGTTGTTTTTTTACATGTATTTTTTTACACCACCAGAGCTTTTTGAGAGACCATCATTTCCCAGGAGAAGGTGCCGCAAAAAATTCGAAACAAAACACTACACTTTTAAAGAAAGAGAAGAAAAGAAAGAAAACCTTTATTTAAACATTAATAATAATAATTTAATATTAAATATTATTAATAATGCACTAAATAAGTTTATTGTTTAACCTTTTTAACAATAACTTAAAAAAAAATTAAAAAAAATATATAATAATTTTAATATATTTTTTTAATGTACTAACTAAAATATATCTGTGCGACCGATCCTTTCTCAGGATGCATTTTTTGCTAAAACTCGCATTTTATCAGAGATAACATCAAGTTACGCAGAAAATTTCTTCGAAATAATTAGAACCGTTTTGAATTACCAAAACAAATAAATATAGTATAATATAGTATCATCATCTTGGCCTATCCGCCAGTCTTACCTTGGTATATCCAGCTAAGCCATTTAGTCATTTTCTTTTAGAAGACGTTTGTGCGGCAGCCGGTGTCCCATTGCTGTGGGATTCGTCGCCTGCCGCGCCCTACAATGCATTGAACACTATGAACAAGCTTCAGCGGATTACGGCTTGCTCACGCGCATCATATTTGCTAATACTTCCTTATTAATATAAAAACAGGAATTTAAACACGCATGTAGGCTTTGATAGAACTGCGGCTCTGTTTAAGAAATTTGAAACAGAATAACGTAACCAACTTAAAAAAGCTGAAAAACACCAAACTTTAACACCCCTCTTTTTGCGTAGGGGGTTAAAAATGGACATGGCGAGTTGAACTCACGTGGGGATGGTTCCGAATGATAAAATATTTTGGTAATGGACCTACATTTTTTATTCCGAATTAAGACACTACTTTAAAAAATCTCGTATCCAAAATCAATATGTCAACAAAATTTAACCTTGACATACTCGTAATGTTCATAAAGTTCACTCAGAAAATTATCTATTTTGAGGCACGACTTTTTTAATAGTAACGCTATTTTGAAATATTTAAAATTCGTTCAGGTGTTTTGGCGTGAAAGATAAACACACATAGTCATCCATTCTCACATCTTTACTTCCGTACTAATACTATTTATTCAAAAGTAACTCCGTCGGTCTGTCTACCTGTCTGTCTCTTACGTCTCACGCTTAAACCATTGAACTGATTCAAATGAAATTTAACATGAACTTAGTTTGAGACCCTAGGAAGTACAATCAATTTGATTCTAAGGACACCACACACACACCACTTGCTCGTTTACCATCCAGTCGATTAAAAAAAAAAACTACAGAACCGTGTCGTACCTAATGACATTTTACGTCATTCTTTAAACGTTGTTACTACAGGTAATGTAGGACTAAATACGACAGTTTGACGGCAAAATACATCAATATTTTGCCAGATATTAACGGTTACCAAACGGTTATAAAATATATTTGATCAACTGTCAAATTATAAGTTGTTTATATTGCGCTCCGTTAAAATTATTGCTAATATACTGCTAACACATCACAAATCATCACGAAATCGAGTGGAATCACAAGACACGACCGCTACGGATGTGGAGGGTGTCATTACGGCGCTTTGGTGAGCTGTTTAAAGTAATTTTTTTGACCTGATTGAACAGAGTTAATCACTACTATTCTGGATTACACGCACACAGGCAAACACTTTGAAATAACAGCCTATTTAGTTTAATTAATTACCAAAATAAGCGGTAATCTATCAGCTGTTTGATGACAATTGTCCACTGTCATTGTGACATCAACTAAGGTGAACGTTGTTTCGACGTACCAATATAACAAATTGAAACTACGTTCGGAAACTTGTGAAGAGGCGCGTTCAATTTACCAACTATTGAACAAATTACAAATCTAAGGCTGAATATAATCACTACGAGACAGCTGTAAATTGAGCGTGGAGAGATGCAGAGAGCAGACAGTGCTGATTTGGTATGTGATGGCTGTACGAGGGAGCTTCAGACTGGTGAGGAGTACTTGCAATGCATGGTAAAGGATTGCGGAAAGCTGTTTCATGTTTTATGCACAAATAAAAATCTTACGCTGGAGGAAAAAGATACTTGGGTATGCCCAGAATGCTGTAATCTTTTTAGAAAGAGTAGAAATTACGACACTCCTGTTGGCACCCCTGTGACTATTAAAAATATCGCGGTCAGAAATAAAAGTGAGGGCCCTGCCCCGGCCCCTCAACTGCAGTCCTCTGGGGAAGCATCAACCTTGATCCTTGAAGTGCAACTTATTAGGGACCAAATTACAATGTTGTCAGAACGTTTGGTTGATGCCGTCTCTGCTGTGGCGCAGTATCAGGCTGAGCTCGCAGTTTATTCCAAAAAGTTCGAGGTCGTCACTGAGAGATTGATGCAACTGGAATTATCACAGAAATGCTGTTGTTTATCTGCCGCTTCTGCATCACCAAGAAAGAAGAAAGGGATTCGGAAGCAGCCTGTGAGGTCTAAAGGGAAACTAGATAAGTCTGATAAAGAGGCCGTAGGTGGTAATTTGCATGAGGAGACTGATGCTGGGAAGTCGGCGGGTAATGGTTCAGGGCGGTCTGAGAATGCTGCCACGGATGGTGATGAATCCGTAGCTGACGTATGGCAAGAAGTCCGAAACCGGAAAATACGATTGTCTTCTGTGCGGTGTACTGCTGGTCCGGAAGTTACGTCGCTCAAGGCTGTTGAGATTCGCAAGTATGTGCACCTCTGGAACATGATGTCAGGAGTGGACGATATACGTGCTTATATGCAAACTCTATGCCCTGGGAAAGGGTTTACAGTTGAAGAGCTCAAGGCTAGGGGCGACTATAAATCATATAAGATTGGTGTTCCCTGTGAACTTTATGAGAAGTGTCTGTCCCCGGAAGTTTGGCCTGAAAATGCGCGAGTTAAGGCGTGGTTATTTCGGAGACCACAAGATAGCGGCGCAGCCTCGGCGTGGTCGAAACGTCAGCAGTAAGCGGGTATTGACTCTGGATATTGTGTACCAGAATGTGAGAGGCCTCAATACAAGACTTAATTATTTTAAACAAAATCTTCTGTCTCTTGAGTGCGACGTGGTTGCTGTGACCGAGTCATTCCTCACTGAAGCTGTCTATGACTCGGAGCTTGTATGTGGCGGATGGGCAGTGATGCGCCGTGACCGAGCCACTGGTGCGCGGGGTGGTGGTGTACTGTTGGCGGCGCGTCCCGGTATCACCTTGCGGCGTCTCTGCGACTTCGAGACATCAACTGGTGAAGACTTATGGGTGTCATTCGTTGTGGAGCGTTTTACATACTATATGTGCGTGGTATACATCCCACCTAGTGCTTCTGATGAAACTTATATGAGATGGTTTCAGAAAGTGGAATCAGTAGCAGATAAACTGAAGAGTGCAGTCATAATAGTTGGTGACCTGAACTTGAACCTAGTTTATAAATCTCGGAATATTTTAAACTACTATTCTTATTTTTTAACTGTGTGTAATTTGATTGAGATGAATGAAGTAATTAATGTACATGGTGGTAAATTGGATGTCGTATTGGTGTCTGAGTGCACATGCGGTATTGTTGTCTCAGAAATGAGTAGCGGGCTGGTTCCGAAGACTGATGGGTTCCACCCACCTTTAGAGATCTCTATTCCTATGGATTATGCTGCCCAACGATTGTCTACGGAACGATTGGAGCCCAGCAATGTCGACATGCAGCGGGACTGGAACTTTAGTAAAGGCAATTATGAACTTCTTTATGAACTTGTGACTAAATCGAATTGGCATGAAGTTCTTAGTGCTGTGAATGTCGACATTGCTGTGGAACAGTTTTATAAAATTATTTATGACATATTTGACCAGTGTATACCTAGAAAGAGTAGATCAAGAGGTCTCAGCAGATCCTATCCGGTTTGGTTCACTGCAGATTTGATAAAAGATTTAAAGCGCAAAGGTGAACTGCATCGGAAATGGAAATTGACTAAAAATAGGTTTATTTATGACGAATTCTCAAAAATAAGGGCCGATGTGAAAAGGCGGATATCGTCGGCCTATAGTAGCTATCTTGATCGAATCCAGGCTAGTGTGAAAGATAATCCAAAAGCGTTTTGGCAGCACGTGCATAATCTAAAATCGAAGGGTGGATTTGTACCTCGAGTGACTTTTGACGGTAAGGAATACGTTGGTGAGGGTGCAGCCACCGCGTTTGCTACGTTCTTCTCGGAGGTTTTCTTGCCGAATGTTCCTTCTCTGGACCCGAATGCTCGAGGTTGTAGTGGACATAACCTTGTTTCCAACTATGTTAACATAACGTCTATAACAATGGAAGAAGTTGAGATAGGCATAAAACGTCTTAAAGCAAGTTGTTCGGTTGGGCCTGATAATTTGCCGGCATATATAGTGAAGGGATGTGTGGACTATTTCAAATTGCCCTTACTTCACCTGTTTAACTTGGCTCTTGCATCTGGCACCTACCCGCGCCTCTGGAAGATCTCTAGAGTGAGACCAATTCCGAAGGCTGGTGACGGTACTGTGGTGGAAAATCATAGACCTATAGCTGTATTATCCACTCCAGCGAAGTTATTCGAAGCCATAATTCATAGAGCTCTGTCTGCACAGGTCAGGCCATTCTTGAGTGATGCTCAGCATGGATTTAGGTCGAAGCGCTCTGTCGATACGAATCTGCTTATCCTGGTTGACATCATCTCGGAGCATCTTGATAGGGCATACAGGTTGATGTTATTTATTTCGACTTCAAGAAGGCATTCGATCGCGTGGATAATGATGTGTTAATGCTTAAACTTGAACAGATTGGTTTTACTCCCAAACTATTGTCATTCTTCGCTAGTTATCTACGAGATCGACAGCAGTATGTAAGACATGGGTGCTTCGTTTCGGCGCCGTATCACACTAGGTCTGGCGTAAGTCAGGGCTCTATACTGGGGCCATTTCTATTCGGGATTATGGTTAATGACCTTGCCTCGGTTCTCGAATCGGCACAGTGCCTTCTTTACGCCGATGACCTAAAGCTGGTTTACGGTGTGCAGCAGAGGGGCGACTGTGACTCTTTGCAGAGAGATATTGACTCGGTTTTCCGGTGGAGTGTAGAGAACAGGCTTCTTTTCAATTCAGCCAAATGTTCGGTATGCACTTTCAGTCGTGCACGCGCCCCGTTACATGCTCAGTACGTATTGGGGTCGGAGCCCATTGACCGCGTGAGTTCAATTAAAGATCTGGGTGTGCTATTCGATACCTGTCTTACCTTCCATGACCACATTGCGGAGCTATCTTCCAACTGTTTCCGGAGACTGGGCTTCGTTATTCGTAATGTACGAGATTTTAATGATGCTGGAGCTATAAAACTTGTTTACAATGCGTTAGTTAGGAGCAAACTGGAGGCTTCGTCAATTATTTGGCACCCGCATGAATCTGCGTACTCCTTACTTCTGGAGAAGGTCCAAAAAGCTTTCCTTAGGTTTTTATATAAGAAAAAGTTTGGACACTACCCATTCTTATACCCGACAAATTACCTTCTTGGGACTCTCGGTTTCAACTCTCTAGAGGTGAGGCGGAATTGCGGGTTACTCATATTTGCATGTCAGGTTCTGCGGGGTGAGTCGGACTGTCCCGAGCTGGTGGCTCAACTTGTGAGGTTGTATGCCCCGGATATTCCGAAAATAAGGCTCAGGCCACGACGGCGCGATTTGCTGGCAGTGCCGGCGGCGCGTACGGTGTCACGTAGGAACTCGCCTTTACTCCGTGTCCTAACACAGCTTAACGCGTTGCTGGCATCGACACCTGAGTGCGACCTGCTAGCGTGGAGATGGACGGCTGTGCGTGCTGAATGCTTGCGGTTTTGTGAGATTTTAGATGATAGGATTTCGACTGTCCCAATTTGAACCTGTTATTATTATAATAAGTTTAAACCTAAGTTTAGTTAGTATGTTCAGTGTAAGTTTAAATAATAGATTTCGTTTTCGTGGTGCATTAGTGTAAACTGTCATGCCACGTGAACATAGTTTTTACCAATAAATAAAATAAATAAATAAATAAATAAACACTTTACCGACAATCGTTTCTCAAGATGTGGATGTGATGGTAATACCGATTGCTCTCAGTGATCCTGAGAAACCTATATGTTGCTTAAACCCAAAATTGGTCGAGTTATACGAAAAATATTTTGTTTTCTAACAAAAGCCCTTCGAATATCGCGAAATATTGATCCTATGAGTATGGGTACTTAGTGTCATTCAATTCAGCGCAAAAAATTACATAGAAAACGACACCTCACTCGCCTAGTTTGTAAAATTTGCATTTTTTAAACGTTGCCCCCTGCCCATACCCCCTGTGATGGGGTAGGACGTCTAAATTTTGATAGGACTCGGCAGATCCTCATTTCTAGTGCCAAGATAAAGCTAATACCATTTAATAATACAAGGTTCCATGGTGGCCCACTTGAATTGGCTGACTACATCAGAGAATAGTTTTGTATATTTTTCCCAAGACTTAACAATAAACGAGAGTCGCAACAGCTACTTCATAATATCAGTAGGATTAACACAATTAAAAGATACTTATTAGTTCAGGTGTCTGCGATATAAAACCATCAAGGACCTCCCCCCCTGTCCAGTGGGGGAGTAAATTAGGTTAACCGGGCTGCGAGAAAAGTAGTTTGCCTTCGTTGCGCTTATTAGCGCTGGAGACTAGAAATTATAAGTGAAGTAGTGTTTGGAACAACTCCTGGAAGAGATTACTAAAGATGTAAGTCATAGCGGTTTTCCAGGTGTTCTGCCTTTTCTCCGAATTTTTTTGTTCGAATTTTATTTGCCAGTCAATACTTCGCCGATGATTATTATTGATCGAAATAAAATAAAAACTCCAGATATTGTCACTTCAAAGTTCAATATTTCAAAAACGGCTGAACCACTTTTGATAAAACATGTCTAAGAACCATCGCTAGATATCGTCCCAATACAATTGCTTTTGCAGAGCGGTGTTGCCATACAATAATTAAGCATTTTTTAGGGTTCCGTACCTCAAAAGGAAAAAACGGAATCCTTATAGAATCACTTTGTTGTCCGTCTGTCCATCCGTCTGTCAAGACCCTTTTTCACAGGAACGCGTGGAGGCATCAAGCTGAAATTTATATCAAATACTCAACGTCTACTGTCCCTTGGAGCTGTGAAATAATCAAACTTCTAAGCCAACGCAATCATGTCAAATTTCATGACTGTAAGCCCAGCGGTTGTTATTTCGAGATTTTATCCCTATCCCGTGGGAATATCGGAATAATATCTATCTTTATACCAAATTGCATTTAAATTAGTAAAGCGGTTTCAGCCTGAAGGAGTAACAAACATACTCACTCACTCACAAACTTTCGCATTTACAATATTAGTAGGATTATAGGTTTATAACTTTATAACTTACTCCACTTACCTTTACACAAACCTGCTAGTTTCAGGTTAACCCTTTACACGTCAATACAGCAACAATTGGACGCGAAAGAAACAAAACGTCCCGGCCTCCATCCCTCTCGCCCCTATAGCTCCGTCCCGCTCCCCCTAAATGCATTAAGCATCCATTTTTGTAAGCGCTCCGAGCCAGATCCAATTTCAAACTCATTTGTTAGAGCATAAAACAATTATTAAAAAACGCCGGTGATTTGGTGAACAATTTTTGCCGTTTTAGCCAGTTAGCGGGAGGGGGGGGGGATTAGGGGGGACAGCTCGTGTGTTCAGGGTAAATTGTTACATCACATTAGATAGAAAGTCAATTCTGTATTCTTTTTCCTACAGTCACCTGGAGAGAGTAGAGAAATAAATTGATAGGTAGCAGCTTTGATAAGACAAAGTAAGTGACATAATTTTACATTTATATTTGTTTTTTAATAAGGTGATAATATTTGTTCTTGGCCCTCTGGGTTGTGGCAGAATATCAGTGTTTTGCTCCTATGAGCAATGTTGACCACTGAGCCACGGCCCTTTTGCACTACTGCAGCGCACACAAACAATTGAAAATTGTTTACATTTAAGTTAGGACTGTTCTTTTTTTTCTTATTTATGTAATTTTGATTGTGTGTGTTTGCAGTAACAAATAAACGTTTTATCTATCTATCTATCTATAATTTTAAATGTTACCATCCTAAACTTAAAGTACATCAATTAACTTAACCTCCTAACCTCCTCCTACACGGCCAACACTATGCTGAGTTGGGACCGCTTCGCGATTTCGCATATTTTTTTTTAATGTATTTTTATTATGTTTTATATACGTGCGAAGAGCGAATAAATATT